>NW_026867576.1:983070-1283070 GCF_020745735.1 Hemiscyllium ocellatum | reverse complement strand
ACATTTGGAAGATGGTATGCAATTCCGTTCTCCTTCTTATTGGGGGAGTTCAGAAAAGATTCACAGTGATATGACTCGGATTGGAGTGTTTGAGGTAGAGGGTGAGGTTGAAACGGCTCGGGTTATTTTCCTGGAGAGTCAGGAGCTGAGGGATGAACGTAACAACTTTTGTAAAATCCTGAGAGGCACGGATAGGGTAAATTGCCAACGCCTTACCTCCAGAATAAGGAGTCCAAACAAGCGGGCATATGTTTAACGTGAGAGTAATAACACTTAAAAGGGAACTTTTTCACTTGAGGTTGGTGAATATTTGGAATGTGCTGCCAGAGGATGATTTGTGTTGAAGGGTTTGCTTCCATGCTGTACATCTCTATGACGCTGTGATTATATGAACCCATGATAGCGAACACAGTATCATGTGAAGAGCGAATGAACAGTCAATATCCAATCCTAATGTACTGTTCGCGTAAACAGACAACGAGCGATTGGTGAATACTCAGCACCAGCTCACACTTTTCAACTTCACTGAAGGCTGTCAGACAGAATGGAGACTGACAGCAGGACAATTTCACTTCAGGGGTAAATATTTAACAAACCGGCAATGACTGTTACATGAGTACTCTGTGCTGAAAACTGGCAGTGAATCTTTGCATCATAGAATTGCCAGGCAATGGCCCTCTTAATAAGACACTTTAGAATCACTACCTTTTGATAGCCAAAGGTGTTACCATGCCTGATTTCGCCCGCCCCCCTCAACCCATCAATTCACATCCTTTGGTTTACCATTATGAGCAAATCGCCTTTTTGCCTCATGTCATTCCATGGAATTACCATCATCGAATTATCGAATTGCCTGACGATTAATATGCTGGCGATTACCATTGAAATGCAAGCTAATCATTGTCCTTTGAAGTTCAATGATGTCACTGTCGCTGCATGCAGCCCATCCCACAACATCTTGGGGGTTTCCATTGAGAGGGAATCTAACTATAGCCCCTTGAAATTCAATGGCATTACCAACATTGAATTCCCTCCAGATTAACACTTAGTGGATTACCATTAACCAGAAATTGAACTGGAGTCACCAAACCAGTATAGTCAATATAAGGTAAACTTGCAACGATTAAAGTACCCCCTCAATCACTCACTAAAGCCGTTCTATCATCGATAATGCGTAAGTCAGGCTTTCTAAATGTCTGAATGAGTGCAACTCCAACAATAAACCATAGAGTCAACATTATCGCAGGTAAATTAGCCCGCCTGGCTGACACCACATTCAACAAGCATTCTTCAAACCAAAAAGTGAAATTGCTGTATAACTCTGCAGATCCGGCACCAGGAGCAAGCCGAAAACTGAACGAATGTTTCGGGAACCCATCCACAGGTATCCCCTTCCCCCATCTTAAAGGCACAGTAGCAGTAATGCGCATCAACTACAAAAAAGCATAAAATCTCTTAAGATCCTCAGAAGCACTTACCAAACAAATGACGACTTCCATCTCGAAGAACAAAACAACCAATGCTATGGGACACGACGCCTTGCCCGTTTCCCTCCAAACCACACGCTGTCCTGACGCGGAAATATATCGCTGTTCCTTCATAACTGGTATGTCAAAAGTTTGAAATTCCGTCTGGAATGGCACAGTAGACTCTACCTACAATACGTAGAGCATAGAATTTCACGATGGAATTAAGGCTACATTCTTAACGCTAAATTACGATGGGCGATAAATGGTGAATCCACAATTGAGTAAAATAAATGAATCATTTACTGAAGGGTAACTGTCGGGAATACAGCACCTCAACGATCTGCAAGACAGCATTTGTTTGGAGCCGAAGAGGAAGTGGTTGAACGAGTATTTTGCATCAATGTTTGCTGTGGAAAAGAGATATGGGACATATAGAAAGTAGGTAAATGGAAGATGACATCTCGATAAATGTCTTTTTCCAGACGAGGAATTGCTGGATGTTTTGAAATTCATAAAAGTCGATAAATCCTCAACACCGTGTCAGGTGTAAGCTGCAACACTGCAGGGAGGTGGGAAGTGATTGTTGGGTCCCTTGGTGAGATATTCATAGCATTGATCGTCACAGGTGAAGTGCCAGAAGACTGAAGTTTGACGAACGCCGTGCCACTATTTACGAAAGGTCGTAAGGACAAGCCAGGAAACTGTAGATCAATGGGCCTGACGTCGAAGGATGGCAAGTTATTTGAGGAATAATGAGGGAAAGGATGCACAAGTATTTGGAAAGGCAAGGACTCGTGGTCAACATGACTTTAAGCATGGGAAACCATGGTTCACAAACTTAATCGAGTCTTCTGAAAAAGTAGCAAGGAAGATTGATGAGGCCAGAGCATTAGGTGTGATCTTTAAGAACTTCAAGAGGCAGCAGTTTTAATCTCCTTGCCGCGTGTGGCCTCCCTCTCTTTACATCCCGCTTTAAAATGCTGCATTTACAGTGACCCACGAAAGGAGAGCTCGGAAGTGTTTGATAGTGATGGGTTTTAGTCCTTTACAGTACCGATATGAGGTCGATAGGAGACACTGCATTAACAAACCCAAAGCTGCCGTAATCCAAGTAACTGGTAGCACAGGCTGAACAGGCAGAATGGCCTCCTCTGCACCGTCCCTGTCCTTACACCCAGAGTGGTCTCTGCGATTTGATCTGACCTGCCATGAAAAAACATCTTTGCAATTTCCTGTCAGCAGTGTTGGGCTGTGCCAGCGCCAATACTGGAGATGTCCACATCATCAGACTTGGTGCTTCAAACTACAGGGAGCAGGTTGGCACATTGCTGTTGTTTGTATGGACTCAAGAAATTCTGCAGGTGCTAATAATCACGCATGTATATTCGCATATATACAAAACAAAGCAATCACACCAAGACACAGGTGCGAACCCACATACACTGACACGCTGACACAAGCACACACACACACACACACAAACACGCAGATACTGACAGGCACACACACGCACGTGCACACACAATAACATACACCAACACACTCGCACACGCACACAGCCCACCACACACACACACACACATGCACACACATATAAACACACACCCAAACCCCAAAACACAAAGATACACGCACCCATGCAGATCTACGCATAGTGATACACACTCACACCTACCCATACACACCCACACACTTACATACACAAGTACACACTTTAATACACACGGAAAACCCCTCACTCATCCCAAAACACGCATGCAACCACTTACGCACTCAGAGACATTCCCATCAATGTGTCAATCCCCCAGTCCACAAACACTATGCATGTGCATGCACACTCTTTCTCTCACTCACACAGACACACACCCCCATTAACAGATAAACACACAAACGCAATAGCATCAACACACACATGCACCCACACACACAGACACAAGCACACACACACCTAAATATACAGGTACGCACACTCCCACAATCTCTCACACACATACACACGCCCCTTCCGGCATACACATTCTCACACCCACACGCATACGATTTTAGACAGACTCTCACATTAACACACACATCCACACGCACAAACATCCACATGTCCTCCCACCCGCAGACAAAAACACGCACACACATATATTTTGGGCACATTAAAATTGTAGTTTAATCACTGAGACTATGTAGGATTGGAGACAAACGGTAAATTGCCTCTGAAGCATCATTTATTTTAATTTAACATGGTTATGCAAGTATATTATCCGTCTTTGTCTCTCTCGTTCGTTCATTCTCTAGCTCGCTCTCTATCTTTCACTCTCTCCCTCGCCCCTTGTCTCACTTACACACACGCTCACAAACACACACGGTCTGACTTACCCACAGGCTCAATCATAAACTCAAACTGACACAAACACAACCTCTCACGTTTAGACACACAATCTTTCCCACTTGGTCAGACACATGTACTCTCTCGCTCGCACTTATACACAGATTCATACTCCCCCTCACGCAAAAATATATCTTTATCTATCATTCCCTCACATACACATAAACACAGATGTGCACAGTCTCTTGCAGCTGGTCACACATGCACGCTTATTATCTTTCTCAAAGGAATCCTTTCTCCCTCTTGCACCAAAATACATACTTTCTCTTTCACTCCTTTATATAAATGCACATACACGCACACTCTTACACTTACACTCACTACTTCAGACATGCAGAGACACATTCTCTTACACACAGGGATTGCCTTCGCACATTACTCTTCTCTCTCAATCTCATGTACATGCAACCTCTCCCCACACACGTACACACAAACACCTACAACATCTTACGTACACTAGCTGATACATATATTTGCTTACTCACACATGGATTGCCTCTCTGATACGGATTCTCCATCTCTCACTTGCACACAGACGCTCAGTCATACGCACACATTCTCTCACGCACACAATCACTCTGTCAGATAATCACGTTGTTTCACACACATTGTCACTCTCGCTGTCTCTCTCACACACATTTTCTGTCTTACACACACATTGTAAACATTGTCTTCCAATGGCATTACTATTGCTGTAGTCGATACTATCCAAGTTTCTGGGATAACTGCTGAACAGAAATGATCTAAATCAATACGGTGGCTACAAGGGCAGGTGAGAGACTGAATGCCCTATAACAAGTAACTCACATGCTTACTCACTTTTCCGGTTCACCGGTAAAGCCTGTCCACTATCTCCAAAGTGCAAGTGAAGAGTGTGATGGTAAATCTCCGAACTTGTTTGAATGAATGTATCTTTGACAACACATGCTACGTTTACCACAATACTGATTTAGATCTCTTGCCAATACTAACCATTTTGTTCTCCTTGTTATTGAATCCTCCACATTTTAACATTCTTAGAAGCTTGAATTAAGTAGGAGTTAGAAAGTTTATCGTGCTATCCAGGAAAACCACTGTCCCCAGTGAACGATCTCACCAGATAAAGACATCCAGTCATTATTTCACTGGTGTTTCCTTTTCATGATTTGCAACACTTACATTAGTTTAATTGCATTATTAATGCTGTCAGACATCCTGGGAATGAATACAAGTCCTTCCCTTCGTCCTCTCCCGGCCATTTTCTCTACCCACTCTTTTCACGCTGTCTCATCTTCCTCTCTCTCTTGTATCTCTTTCTCCCTCTCCATTTCACCAGCAACTTTTTAAGCTGACTCACTGTTCTGTTCCATTTGCTGGGCCCACCCTGCCTTCCAGCGTCTTTTTCCAACCTCAACAACAAAAGTTAGAAGTGTTGGTTCTGTAATCAGTCAAGTTTCGAAGAATGAGGGTTCACCTTATTGAAACAAAAATAATTCTACAGCAGCTTGACAGGGTAAAAGCTGAGAGGATGATTCCAGTTCTTGGGAGAATTTAGAAGCAGAAGACATAGTCTCAAAATAAAGGCACACAATTTGAAGGCTGTAATAAATTTCCTGCTATTGTCACTCTGCGTGTTGAGAGACATTTGAACTCTTTGTGGGCGCTGGGAGTGTGCGGGCAAAATCCTTTTTTGTATTTAAGTGTGAGAAAGATAGGTTCTTCAACAATCCAGCCATCGAGAGGTATTTGGGAAGGGACAGAAAACAGACAAGCAGAATTTCTGATCAACCCTAATCCTATTAAAATAATTACTTCTGCTTCTACCTCGAACAGGCTTATGGACTCCTCTTTCGCTCATGCTATTTCTCCATATCTCTCCTTCCTTGTTCCATTTCCCTGGTATCAATAACGTCCATGTGGTTAAATATATCTAAATTTTAGCCTTTGTTTTTTTTGTTAAATATTTTCCTCTGAAGCTGAACTGTCCACCATTCAGACTGTAACGCATCAGCAGTTGTAAAGAACGAGCAGTCCCTGAATGTGAGCCTCACTGTCTGTGTAGGCAATAGACGGACTCCCAAACGCAGAGTCACTAATTATCATCAATTTAAATCTTTCGGCACCTGAAGTCAAGCATGGTACATTCACCTCCTAGTGCATGCCAGACCTGGCAGATATTTCGAATCTTTGAACTCAGATGTGAGGCACTGGATATTCTCAGAATATTGCCTCAGCCTATCTCTGAGTGGAATAACATGCCCTCTCCAGCCCAAATTAATGGATTAAAATTAAGGGGTGAACTTGATTCTGGGCGGCAGTTTCTGTGTGGTTAAGCACAGAACAATGTACCAACCAACAGCCACTCTCAGATAACATCTCACCAGGACAAAGGATCCGATACCCAGCATGAGCGAAACCAAAGTAGTGGACAAAATCCCACGCAAGGCCTACACAAAACACGACATAGGACAAACAGGAAGACAGCTAACAATCCGCGTCCATGAACACCAACGAGTCACGAAACAACACGACCAGGTATCCTTAGTCGACACACAGGCAGCTGACAAGCAACATGAGTTCGACTGGGACAACACTCCTATTATAGGACAATCCAAACAGAGAACAGCTACGGAATTCCTAGAGGCATGGCACTCAACCACAGATTCTATCAACAAACACATCGACCTGTACCAATATACCGACCACTGCAGCCGACAGCTGGAACTGACAACCGGAAGCGGCAGAGACAATAAATGCTAGAGGAAACATCACAAAAGCGCTTCACAGGAGGCTCCCAAGCACTGAGGATATCACCTAGACAGGGGACGACACGTCTGCAACACAAATTCCCAGCTCGGCGAACAGAACCACAACAGAATAATGTAATCCAGAAATCTAACAGAGTCCATTCATCCCATCGAGTTCATAATATGGAATACTATTCGTAATATACACCAGCCCCATATCCCAAAACCTGCATTTTGGTTTGAATGTGGAATATGCAAAGGCCTTTTATAGACTGTGAGGTGCCCTGCTTCAGGTGCCCTCCAGAGCATAAGGTTGAAAACGTTTCTCCTCAATTCGCGTCCAGTCTTTTGCGAGACTGTTAATCCATGGACCCCGAGAACGTACTGGGAACCTGAGCTCCCATCGTGCTCCGGCAGAGTGTGGAAGTTGAAGTCAAAATTTAAAGATATGTGAATTTTAAGATGCGGACAGTGAGCTTGAGTCCACTGTGGCTTGTCAGATAAACAAAAGTAGTTGACTGAAGGCGTTTAGGGATGAAAAGTGCCATTCTTCCGTGGTCTGGCCTACATGTTTCTCCAGACACATAGAAATGCTGTTGACAATAACTGGTGCTTGGAGGTGTGGGGGTGGTGGTGGGGGAAGCTCAATAAATGCTACCTAACCAGCGATGCTCTCACCCTGTGAATAAAATAATCTTCGACATTTCAAATGCACATTGTGTCCATTTGTCATCGATAATTCGACTATGAGGTGCAGCCGCTATATGTTCACTCTCTCCGTGCCGCCCTTGATCTTATACTCCACAAACAGGCATGCCCAGTAACCTCTCTTTTCCAAAGCAAACAATGCCGGTGTATCCAGGCTCTCTTCACAGACAAATTGCACCATATAACATAGAAACCTGGAACTGATTCTTCTTCACGCATGTCTGTGCCAAATCAATCCCATCTGCCTGCACGTGGACTGTAACTCTGTAGTCTCTGCGCGGTCACGTGTTTGTCGACATGACTGTTCACCCTTGCTATTTTTTTTATTTCCCCCATCGCCCCAGGCAGAGTGGTGCAGACACACACCACTCTCTGTGTAAAAACCTTTGCAGGTATATTTCATTTACACTATTCCCCTCTGAATATAATCCAACGTGGGTGGGGTGTACGGAGAAGTAACGTATTCATTGTTATCAGAATTCTGGATACAAGTTTGCTCACGGAGCTGGAAGTTTCATTTTCAGACGTTTTGTGAAAACATTGGTAACATCATCAGTGAGCCTCCAGATGAAGCACTGGCGGCATGGCCCACTTTCTATTTATGTGTTTAGGTTTCATTGGGTTGCGGATGTCATTTTCTGAGGGAAGGACATTTCCAGTGGGTGATGCCCGTTCTTGTTCTTTTTCTCAGGTGTTGGTAAATGGGAACCAAGTTAATGTGTTTGTTCAAAGAGTTCCAGTTGGAACGCCATGCCTCTAGAATTTCTGTGCGTGTCTCTCTTTGGCTTGCTGTACAATGGATGTGCTGTCTCAGTCGAAGTGATGTCCTACCTCATCTGTATGTAGGGATACTAGTGAGAGTGTGTCATGGCCTTCTGTAGCTAGTTGATGCTCATGTATCCTAGCAGTTATTTTCTGCGTGTTTGTTTCAGGTCATGGAATGTATTTTGCCAAACGTCATTAGTTTCGCTTATTATCTGTAGAAGTAACACCCAGCCCCATCAACTCGCACTAAGACAGCAGCTAACGAACTTGAAAGACCATATGCAGACAACAATCAAAATAATGTCATGTATAAAATAAATTACAAGAACAGTAGCAAATACTCTAGTAGACAAACAGGAAGAAAACTAGCCATCAGGATACATGAACATCAACTAGTCATCAAAAGACATGACAAAATCTAACGAGTATCCTTACATACAGATGAGGAAGGACATCACTTCGACTGGACAGCACATCCTTCCTAGTATAAGCACGAGAATTCCAAGAAGCATTGCAGGCCAACTGGAATTCTATTCATAAAGACATTGAAATGGATTCCATTTACGACCTGCTGAGAAAAAGAACAAGAAATGTCATAATCACAGGAAATGACATGACCCTCTCCCATGGAAGCCTAAACACACATGTAATCAGCAAGCCATTCCACCAGTGTTTCATCCGAAGTCTCACCGAGAAACGTTACCTAGTGTGAAGACGAAACCTCTAAATATAAGCGTCCCAGCACAGCGACCATACCAAGGTCCAGAACCACAATCTGAGCTACAATTTTTCTCAAATTCACTTCTCATATTTCTAGATATTTCTAGCCAGACTGACCTTAGCCTTCACCAATCTAGCGAAAACATCTTCTGAAAGTTGTTATTCTGTAACCCAAGCAACATACTGGTCGAAATAATTGCACAGAGATTTGGATACTTAGTCACTCTTTTTTTACAATAGAGCAGTATACTGGTTGTGGCCAGCCAACTCGAAGGAAGTCTCTCGAGCAAAGAGACATTGGATCCCTTGTCTACATCTTTCTTTCCGGGCTCCCTGACTGTCCGAGGTTGGCAACCCAAACAACGGTCATATTGTCAATGCAAATGCTCTGCCTCCAAACACTAAACTATTAAACCTTTCTTGCAAATTCCCCAAAATGTCCACAACCTTTTTTTAACAGCACAATGACCAGTACTGCACACAGTTATCTAACTGTAGCCTCAGCAAAGTCCTGCGAACAACCAAACTCCGGCAATGAGAAGGCAGTTAATGCACCTTGCCGATTTCCTGATCCCCCTCTTCCACCCTGTCACCACGTTAAATCACGGATCAGAATGGATAATGAGACACGGACACTCGATGCTTGTCAATGTCACCAGTCTTCAATCACATGACCGAAAAAGAACAGTGGTTCACGGTTTATTTGATTGACATTATCGAATGGAACCTGAATTGCTGAGATGAGGGATCACTTCAGTGGGAAACTCAGATAATTTCCAGCATTACATGGTGTAGTTTCTTCTTCGATGTCAGAAGTGTACACAGCATATTTCGAAGTACAGGCTAGAGCCTTTGACCATCATTAAAACAGTGGTGTTTTAATGCACTAACTTCCTTGGAAAATGCATGCAAAGCGTCGAGCAAGATGAGACTACAAAAAGAGAAAAAAATGTTAACTGATGTTAACAATCAGACGTCCACCTGTTCTCACACTGAGCTGAGCAAATCCAGCGAAAACGACATTGCTACATCCCCGTTAGATCCAGAAATTGGTGGGAATCACAACGTTGCGGATTGTTTGATGTTAAGAACAGGACTGTGTGCAGGTCAGCAAGGCTGGCCTACTATTGGTAAAGCTAATTTATGTCGATGCAGTGTGTAATATGTAAGGATTCAAAGACGTTGTAACTTCCTCCAGTAGCTTACCAACAGGGTGTGAGAAGTCAGGCATACAATTGGACAGAAACTGATCTCCGTAAGTCAGGAATTCATTTTCTCAGAGAATTGTTAGAATTTGGAGCGGCTGCTTGGTGGGTGTTGGAATAATATTCCACAGAAGGTTTCAAAAGAGAATCGGAAATGTATTTCAAAGGAGCCACCCGAGAAGATTATGGCGTTGGAGCTGGAGAATGGGAATAGCTGAGTAGAGTTTTTAGGCAGCAGGACAGATATAACGAATCAAATAGCTTCCTGTACCCTAGAATTCTATTGCAGATAGCTGACCAAATCTTGGTCAAAGAGGGATTGTTTCAAGACCTGTCTTCAAGATTAACATAATATGGAGGAGCTATTGTTTGACTGGGGTAGACAAAGTTGAAAAAAAATCATATAACTCCAGATATCAGTCCAACAGATATATTTGGAAGAAGTAGCTTTCGGAGGGCTGTTCATTCATCAGATGGTTTTGGAGCAGGTTATGATATGCAAATTCAATATTTGCAATAAGAAAGAAAGTGAGCGTCCATGTTTAGTACAGACTAGTAACTTCGATCGGTGGATTTCTGAGAGGAATCTTTTATCCCCTCGGGAATTAGTGAAGCAGCATGTCCTGATGGAAGGAACAGACATAATCATCAAAGGAACAAGATGAGGTCATTCAAACCTGAGAATCTGACCGGCAACTCAATAAATCGATCAATGATCTGTAGGATAACATTATATGCCTGCTCAGGGCCCATGACCGTGTTACCCATGCTGAATAATGAAAAAAAGTATATTTTATATTTAGAACAAACAATTGGATGAGCATCCATCACTATTTGAGTAATAGCGCTGCAAGCCTCCACTGTTCTTTGAAATTGAAGTGTTTTCTATCATCTCTCGTGAATGATCTGCCCCTAATGCTTAGATTGTACTATGCGTTTCATTGGCTGAGTCTCGCATTGATTGCCCATCTCGACTTGCCCTTGAGAAGGTGGTGGTGAGCTGCCTACTTGAAGCACCGGCGTTCACATACTGGAAGTAGATCCACACTGTCCGTACCGAGGGAATTTCAGGATCTCATCCTGGTACGTCGGTGACTTCAACTTCAACCTGTGGAAATAGTTTATATTTTTCAACACGGTCTTTCACTGCTAATATCCTGAAGCTTTCTCAGCGGCACCATGACTGTTTTAGATCTTTTCTATCGAGCTGACGGACAGTCTGAGTCTGGGCCAGAGCCCACAACAGCTTACAATGAAGTCTGAAAACCATTGCTAGTTTTACTTGGATACCTGGTACAGCATGTGAATGGCTATGGGATGGATCACACTCCTGACCACACCTACGGACTATCAGGCCACTTGCCAATCTTGCTTCCCAGAAGTTTCAAGAGTGAATCCAGGTCGGAGCGGCTATTTATGAGGAGCAGATCTCACCGCATCCATTGCACTTTATAAGAGAAAAACGCAAGATTTTAAGGGGCGCGAAATGATAGATGCAGGAACTCTGTTTCCGCCATGGTATAGTCTCGGACCAGGGGGCATCATCTCAGAATAATGAATCACCGATTGAGGTGGAATTGAGGAGAATAATGAATCCTTGGAATTGCTTACCATAGTGCAAAATTGATGTTGGGTCTTTCAGTATGTTAGCAGAAAGTGAGGACTGCAGATGCTAGAGACCAGAGCTGAAAAATGTGTTGCTGGAAAAGCGCAACACGTCAGGCAGCATCCAAGGAGCAGAAGAACCGACGTTTAGGGCATACATCCTGAAGAAGGGCTTATACCGGAAACGTCGGTTCATTGCTCCTTGGATGCTGCCTGACCTCTTTCAGTATATTTAAGGCTGTCACAAAGTGCGTTTCATCGGCTGGGGAATCGAGAGTTGTGGGGGAAAGTGAGGAAAGTCGAGTAAGGGTGAGCTGAACAGTCACGGTCTCAGGGAGTGCCAGTGCAGTCTAGATAAGCATTCAATGGCGTGAAGACGCTCTTTGGGTTAGTGAGACCACACGACACATTATACTCGAAGTATGGTCTTGCCAACACCGTGTATAACTTCAGTGAGTTATCCCAATCTCCCCTTGCAATTAAGGCAAACATATCATTTGCCTTCCATATGGCTTGCGATGAAGAGGCATTAACTAAATTGTTGATTCAAGCAACTTGAGAAACAGGGTCAGAGAGTATAATGTCTGGTTCCATTTCAGAGGAAATATCACAGAAACCAACATGTACACAATAAAAAATGGTCAACCATTGTGTTATGCAGCATGCCAGAACCCATCAATATATTTCAAGAAAGTAGTCCAGACCCTAAAATTGTTAATTGTTTGAAGCAGTTGCCCAGAACATATTCCAGGAGAAATGCTGTTCGCCCAAACGCTTAATTTTAAACAAAACAGAATTAATTTGCAAGATTACCGAATGAAACCCAAACAATAGGGAACAGAGCATAGAATGGCATAACCGATCCGAAAATTGAACAGGTTATCGCAACTTAATGATATGGCAAATTATTGCAACAATCCCCATAAGCATGGTCTTGGAATAGAAGAGAGAAAAAAGAAACGGGTCCACAGGGGCGAGAGGCAGATAGATTCAGCATGGAACACCTTCCTGCATGTGAGTGTTTCTTTGACCAGCAGCCTCAAAACTGACGTACTACTTGCTCTGAACAGCCAGACGGTTCAAACCCGAACCAAAACAACTACAACATAACCTTGTTTAAGGAGTAATATCGTCTGACTTGAGAGTCAATTGGTTGTGGTTTATCCTCACAGTCATCAAATTCCCGACAAGGGGAGATATTGGGAAATTTCAACTAGCACAGTATTAATGACTTGGAGAAAGGAAGTAAGCATCCATTCCCCAAAATTGCAAACGACATAACTGTTAGTGGGATGCCATGTTTTGTGCAGGATTTAAACAATTAATTGAAATATATCAATTTTTGAAGTCAGTGGGCACAATATTGATGAATAAAGTATAACGTTAAAACTTTAAGGCCTACGGTTGGAAGGGAGAAAAAAAGAGAAGATTATTATTGAAATGAAGAAAATTGCAACAGAATGTGACTTTGGAGGATTTGTTCCCAAAACACAAAATGATGGCAGGGAGGGGCGGCAGGCAACAGCAAAGGCTAATGGAATGTTGACCCCTTTTCCAAGGTATTGAAGTATCACAGGAGAAAAGTCTGACTGGAACTGCTGAAGGTGATGGAGAGACAATGTCTCGTAAACAGTGAACAGTTTTCTGTCCTCGAGTTAAAGAAAAAAATTCGTTTTATTGGAGCCAGTTCAGAGAAGGTCCACTCGGATGATTTCGGATTTGAAGAGATTATCACATAATCAAAGCCTAAATCTGTCGGGATCTTCTCACTGAAGGTTTCGAGACTCAGGGTTGTTCTCAAGTGAAACACATTTTTTTTCTGAAGGGTGCTTGAAATGCTAAATGCAGATAGGAGGTGAATCTAGGACCAGACGGTCAGAGTAAATAAGATCAATTTAGAGATGAGGACGAATCTCTGCTCACAAAAGGTTGTGAATATTTGGAACGCCATGTCTCAGAGAGCTATGGTTCTGAGAATTGTTGTGTAAATTTAAGACTGAGATATGTAGACACTTGATCCGTCGGGTAATCACGGGTTACAGGGAAAGGCCGGAAAGTAGATGAGTATAATTTTGGAACAGAGAAAATCCTGTTGAGTAGCAGAACAGGTTTGAGAGGCAGAACGTCCTCGCCCTCATAATGTCTGAATTTCATTTTACTTTTCTCACTCACTCCTTACGTTACAATACTTTCACCGTTCAGATAGCAACAAATTTAAACTTTGGAAACCTGCAGTGTTTTAGAAAAACCCGAATAGATGGCGGAGAGGGAGGTGTTGGGATGGGCTTGGAGGAAAGTCAAGATTTAGGAAGGCAACAGAAACATGTACACCACTACCTAGAACTCATGATATAGGCAGGAAAAGGGATGGGGATGTCAGGTAGGAATTCAATAAACCGTCCTCTAACTCAGCACCACCTTCCTAACCTGCAATTTTCTCCCTGACCTCTCTGCCCCCACACCCACTCAGGCCTATCGCCCTCACCTTGTCACCCTCACCTTAACCTCCTTCCACCTATCGCGTTTCCAACTTCCCTCCCCCAATCCCTCCTCCCTACCTTTTATCTTAGCTTGCTTGGCACACTTTCCTCATTCCTGAAGAAGGGCTCATGCCCGAAACGTCGATTCTCCTGTTCCTTGGATGCTGCCTGACCTACTGTGCTTTTCCAGCAACATATTTTCAGATCTGATCTCCAGCATCTGCAGTCCTCACTTTCTCCTGATATTGATATAGCTGATTGAGAACTGACCAATTTGTTCACATTGTGCAACCATTTGGGAAGAGAGACTGCAACGCTCCTGAGCAGTTTGCCTCAGGAAGTGAGACGCGATTGGAAACATGAGCTGGCATAAAAGTGAACAGATCCCCTGATCTGTAACTCAGTGATTTCATTATTCAGAGAGTTGCTTGGATTTGCAACTCGCTACCAGGGAGAGGTAGAGGCAGATTCGGGAGTAGGATTCAAAAGGGACTTCGATATTCAATTGAAGGGGGTGAATTGAGAGGAATGTGGAGGTAGAGTCGGAGAATAGTGGCAACCGTGCATCTGTTACAGGAGCCGTGAAGATACAATGGCTTGAATGGTCGCGCTGTGAATTGGAAAATTCAATGATTCTTATACGATGGATAGCTGAACAAGCCTTGTTCAAGGGGGCGTCGTTTCAGATCAATCTCAAAGGAAGAGATTGACGGGGTTAATATTAAACAGTCTCTGGTGCAACAGACATCTTGACGCATGGCAAATATAGACAGATTTATAAAGACAGCATAGATCAAAGAAGAAAGGACTTAGAGAAATGCAGATATCATGAAATTTTCAAACTGCAACCATTGCATGTATCAGAC
The DNA here is from genome assembly GCF_020745735.1 of Hemiscyllium ocellatum. Lineage (NCBI taxonomy): Eukaryota > Metazoa > Chordata > Chondrichthyes > Orectolobiformes > Hemiscylliidae > Hemiscyllium > Hemiscyllium ocellatum. The sequence continues at coordinate 1,268,149 of NW_026867576.1, read as the reverse complement.
CAAATATAGGAGGAGCCAACGTAGGCTATTCAGCCCGTCGACTCGGTTCTACCATTCACTGAGATTGTGAATGATCTCATCCTCAAATCCAATTTCCTGCCTTTTCCTAATACTTCATCGATTCCATTGCGACTTGAAGAATCTGTCGATCTGACCTTTGAACACACTGAATTTTTGAGGCTCAACAGCCCTCTTGCGTAAAGAATTCCCTGGATTTGCAACAATCCGATAGAATAAACTCGGCCTCAACTCTGTTTTAAATTGTCGACCCTTTGTTCTGAGATGAGGCCCTCTGATCCTCAACTCTGAGACAAGGGCAAACGACCTCACATCAGTTTAACGGTAAAGTCCTTCAAGAGTTGATCATTCTTCAATAAGTTCATTTCGTATTCTTCGAAACCCTAATGTATTCTCATCCAAACTACTGAACCCCTCCTGCGAAGAGAGTCCCTCCATAACAGGCATCACCCCATTGAAGTGCCTGTGGTCTGCCTTTCTTCAGATAAAGTGCTCAAGAACTGATCACAATATTCCAATTGTGCTGACTAGTGTTTTGTTTTTCCTTTAGTGAAACATTCTATTTTTTTAAATCCAATATATTTGAAATTAAAGTCCGGCAAACCCATGCATTAAATAAAACAAATCTGGTGAAGTTTTTGCAAATTAATCTGCTACAGAGATGTTATTACACAACTTTGGAGCAGGTATAATTTGAACACTATATTGCACCACGACATCCCATAATCACTGCGTTATCGCATATCAATCGCACATCTGAGAGGGAATATCTTCTTGGCGATCAATATTTGCAATAAGAAAGAATGCAAGCGTACAATTTTTTGGACAGACTGGGAATTACGATTGGTATCTTTCTATGTGCAATTTTATTCTCTTCCAAGATTACAGAAAAAGGAAGGAATGAATGTTGATATGAATGAACACACACGATTTACCCGAAAGGCAGTAAAGCGTATACTGACTACCGTTGAAAACAGTGTTTCCCTCGTTTGCCCACGAGAAGCTGTGCAAATCGCTGCAAGTCAGATTAACTGGAGTACTTGCAATTATTGTTGAATTTCACAAACACCAGATTTCCCCGCAGTAAAAGCAATTTCGCCAACATCATCACTGCAGTTGTGAGAGGAAGGATGACAAAACTGAAGCACAGATTTTCATTTTATGGGTTCAAAGACTGCGCTGGTGGTTTTCATCACTTACAGAATGATTACTGTCACCTCTTTGAATTCATATAAAATTTAAATCACTAACTGATACAGCGTGTGAATGGAATGGAAGCTTAAAACTGTTTCCTTCAAGTTTACAGTATGTACTGAACAAATTTATTAGCCTTTGTAATTAATGAGCGGACGAATATCAAAATAAATTATCCATAGGAATTCAGGAACACAGTAACGCCATTCAGATTCTCGAACCTGCTCAGCTGCTCGTGTAACCATATGTTAGCGATGGGATAACGCCATATGCCTGCCTTTAACCCATACCCCTTAACACGAATGTTCAATGAAAATGTGCCTATCTCAGATTTAAACGTAACAACTGAATTATTATTTACCACCATTTGAGTACGAGAATTCCTGAGAGCCACTAATCTTTGTGTGCAGACGTGATTTCAATTATCTCTCGCGAATGACTTCACCGTCATTCTTACAAAATGATGTGAACATTGCTTCCTGGACCTAGCAAATGTTGCCTATTATTATTCGCCCTCACCTGAAGGTGTGGAGAGCTGCCTTCTTCATCAATTGCAGTCTCTGTGCTGTTGGTTGACCTACAATACCCTTAGGGAGGGGCTTCTGGGATTTGTCCAAGCATATCCTTTACTTTTAATTCAACCGTGGAAATAATTACAGCTTACGTCTGTAGTCAGCATAGTTTGGCAAAGAATTCTGAGGGACAGGATTTATGAAGATTTGGCAAATCATATTATGATAAAAAAAAATTTGGATTAAAGTCCAAATGGTCTCCGACTGAAATATTGATCTCCTTTCCTGGCACATTTCCGAAGATCAAGTCTAGTATGGCCTCGTTTCTGGTTGCATTGTCCATGCACTGTCTCAAAGAAACCTCCTGATCTATCTAATAATTTGCTCTCCATCAGATCGCCCAGATCTCAGTGAGACCCAATCAACAATAGAACGGTTCACATCACCAGTCACAGCTATCCTGTTTTTTTCAAACGTTTTCAGTAAATCACTATATATCTGCTCCTCTGCCTCCTCCAGTCCCTTTCAACCCGGCAACGTCTCCCTGCCTATTCATACTCTAGGCCATGCCTATCTCAGTCTAACATTTGTCCCAATTCCCTGCACTTACTGGCTCGCTGTTCCCATTCTGATCCCATGCCACACTGGGCTGAATCCTCCCATAGATATATAGTAAATATATTTGGAAGTACATTACTTTTCCGTCGCTGTCACAGGGTCAAAGTCATGGAATTCCCTCCCTGATATCATTGTGGGTCAATCCCCAGAGGCGGCCTTCAGCCATTCAAGAACCATGCCCTTAACCGCGTACCAAAGTTGATTTAGGTGTCAGCAATAAATGCTGTCTAGCCAGTAAATTACACGTCCCGAAAATGAACCTAAAAATGAAATTCCATGGCATGTTCAGGTTCGAGTAGCCAAGTTCATCGGGTAAGACAGAGGGCGAGGAGAGTGTTGGCCTATATTTCAAAGTGAATAGTGTGCCAAGTTAGTTTGTGCAAACTATACAAAGTACATCTCAGACCCCTGCTGAAATTTTGCCAACAGTTTTATTTTATCGCCATGGTAAGGAAAGATTTGCTTGTTGGTTGAGCAAGAATATATTTCTCATCCCTAATTTCCAATCGTTTATTGCCTTGGCGTACATATATATTAAACTATGTCAGCTCTGGTCAATGATTCAGAACACGTCATGTTTGAAGCTAACATATCAGTCACGGTCCTAATACACGATTCAATTTTTTTTCCGAAAAGACTAGTGGTGAGGCCATTAATGAAATATTGCAAAATTTCTCGTCGCCCTGCACTACGATGAATGTTATGAAACTTAAGAAGGTTCAGAAATGGCTGACAAGGATGGTACCAGTGTTGTACCGTTTCAGGCAGAATCTGGAGTGTTGGGTGCTGAGACATGGCCACACGGAGGTCTGTGATATCAGGAGGAGGATGAATAAGTTAAACAGACACGATTTTTTGTCGTCTGGGTGGTGGAATCCAATATGAGAGAGCATCGATTTAAAATGTATGGGGAAATATTTCTAAGGCATGCAAATTGCAAAACTTTTGCACGCAACCAATGTCGCAAGTATGGAATCAGTTGCTGGATTAAATTTTGGATCTGAGACACCTAAAAGGCATCTGGATGTGCATTTGAGTGGGAAGGGCTGAGAATGATATCGGCAAATGTTGGCAAATGGAACGAATTTTACAGAGGATATCTCTTGTCATGGATGCGTTGGACCGAAACGTCTCTTTCTGCACCATATATAACTGTGACTCCATGAACGCACGGACATGCCAGTGAATGCTGAATTCCGACTGAACATAAAAAAAATCCTGAAACAAAATGTTTTTCATTGCATCTGGGTGATTTTTATGTCCAGGCCAATGGAGAGAATGGAAGATCTTGGACAGTGGTATTAACTTTATTAGTGCTGGAGGTTGTGGTGGAAAAGGTTTCATTCTTATTCAAAGCATCAATAGACAAGTAACTGATGGTGGACGCTGAAAATCTGAAAAAAAGTCTCCAAAATATCCAATAAAAGAATTATCTACTGGAAATTTAACTGAACCTTTTTAACCATCCCTGCAGTGATCTTATTGAACTTGACATGTTTTCGCTGGTTTTCTGGTGTAGTTTTCTGCGTAAACCTGTCGTCAGATCATCCTGAAGATTCAGTGCACATCTCTGGTCAGCACACTACTAATGCCTTTCCCATGAGTATTCTTGTCTTCCTCATGTTAATCGATCCACCACATGTAATATATCCAACCATTCCACACTGATTATTATCCCCCCATGCCTCTGGATTACGTCCTCAATTTGCCAAAAGAAATTTTTAATATGAGATCCAATTTTTTCGCTGACTCCTCTTCCATACCTGCATTTGGGAATATTGAACAGCTTTTCCAACGGGACATTTTTTTTATGTCTGCAAACCTCTCTCGCATTTTGCAGTGAGTGTTTGATCGAAGTTTTATGCAACAAACCTGGAATTTAGAACTTCAATCGAGAGAGTCATGGAACGTTATTTGGAGTCAACACATTTGGTTGTCTTCTTGGTCGCTTTACTCTAATTAAAGACGTTGACTTTCACCCAGATTACTACTATCATGGGACGTTTGCTCAATATAAAAAGTGTTTGCATTTAAGATATAACTATTTTTTAGAAGTAAAACTTATTGACTCCACAACATCAGAGCCTATTTGTAAAAATGAAGTCTTCTAGGTATAGAAAATTTATTGCACTATACTTGCAGCTGTTGTTGTCACGTGTAAGACTATCACTCCAATGTTTGTTTTGTAAGGTAATATTTAACTGCACTGTAATGTTCATGTGTGAAATGTAACTTATTTGCCAGGATTTGTTAATTTCTAATTCAAATCTTTCTCCCAGAGGATGAACGGGAATTCTTCTTGTGCTCTCACAGCAGAAATCTGACTTCAGATTCATAAACACTCTGGAAAGTTCTGGAATTCTAAAAATAAAATGTTTGTTCTAAATAATTTCCTTTGTGGAATATTGCACTGTATATTATTATAAACAACTACTTGAATTGTTTGATAAATATCCTTGAGGGCGTTTATGAATTTCCTGGAGGAAATACATAAATGAGGTGATTAGATGTTAACAAAACCACTGGGTGATTATTCTTTCGAGGTCATCGTATTTAGTGTGTCTACTGATTGCCATAGAGGAAAAAGTGAATTCTGCAGATGCTGGAGATCAGAGCTGAAAATGTGTTGCTGGAAGAGCGCAGCTGGTCAGGCAGCACCCAAGGAACAGGATATTGGACGTTTCGGGCATAAGCCCTTCATCAGGAAGGGCTTATGCCCGAAAGGTCGAATTTCCTGTTCCTTGGATGCTGCCTGACCTACTAATTGCCTTGCACTAATGCAACTTTCAAGTCTTGGTGATCTATTGAACCTGTTTCCATTTGGCAGTTTTGATTGACTGAAAACTTAGTTCACTGAACTGCAAAGTTTAGTAACTTCTGTTACATGATCCGAAACTGTGACACATCAGAGTTAAGTTCATAAACAAATGGGCAAGTGATTTCATTTTGTCATTTTCTCCTGGCAAAAATAATGATCTATGTTATATTCTTTGATAAGTATTCATGCTGCATTATATCCGTCGGTTGTACGATGTAATAAGACAATATGAATGGTAGGATTTCTTCCAATCCGTTGAGAAAGATATGCTGTATTCGGTCTGTGATTATTTGTGTGTCGCTTTTAGATGTTGATCTTGCTTCGTGTATGTTTTGTGCATCGTAAACTGCATGGCTTCCTCTGTCTAGATTTATTTTTCACCCTATGATTGGCATGTCCTTGATTACTATGCTCTGGTAGTACTGATCAAAAACAAATCTTTTCACTGTTCCCAGCTATATGGGACAATTAATCATATCAAGTCAAATTAAATTATAGATTACCCAACAAAAAAACGGAATAACACTATGTTGGCAAGATTCAAAATCACGGCATATATCCAGAGATAAAAGAAGGTTCAAATACAAAGGACCAGAAATTGAAGGGAAACTACTGGTAGCACTTACAAACCCATAACCGCATGTGCCGTTCTCCTCTTCCAGTATCTTGATTCTAGTGTCGAAACAGAAATGGCTGTAAATCTACCAAAAGTGAATGCAACTGAAAACAGGCCAAGATCATAAGAAATAGAACAATTCTAAATGCATACAAAAGAGTGTTCGGCATGAATAATCTTAATTCTGTCCAGTTGGATATTAAAAATGACACGCCTTTGCTCTATTGCTGAATTTACCAAAAAAAAGGAAGTGGCACATTTAGAGAAGCTTCAGTTTTCCCGACTCAGCATCACAGTTTCCCCTCAGTTTGAATGTTTGCCCGTTGTAATTCAAATTGTGATCCTGAGTCGGGAAAACTGAAGCTTCTCCAAATATGGCATGGCCTACTTTTTGGTAAAGTCAGCAATAGAACTAATGCGTGTCATTTTTAACGTCCAACTGGACAGAATTAAGATTATTCTTTCCCCAGTTGCATTCGTGGACATGTCTAAGATAGCTGTGCGTGGGAAGTCTTTTTTCTCACGTATGAAGTAGTAGGAGTCTTGAAGCTCTGCCAGAACAAGTGGTGGAAGAATTTCTTGGTTGGTGACTTTCATGAAGTATTTGGATGGTGACATGACGAGGGACAGAATAGAGGGATATGGACCGAAATAGGGCAGAAAGGTTGCTTTTATTTTACTTGGAGCATGATGGTCAGCACAGGTGTGTTGGTGCGTGGATTCAACCTTCTGTATGTTATTCCTGACAGAAATGGTTGTCGGAGAGCATTGCCGTGTGGGATGGGTTTTTGATGATATTGGCAACCTATCCATCGCAACAGGGCTTTTACATCGAGTTCATAAATGGGAGATTGGCATCTGTGATGATCTCGGCTACGCACACAAACTTTGTAGTTTTAGAAGTTTCTGCGCAGGGCAGTTGCCATACAAGGATTATGTTGACATGGATAGTACGTTCTCTATGGTGTATCTGTAAACTTTTTTTGAGGATCGTTATGGAAATGCCAAATTTCTTGAGCCCACTGAGAAAGAAGCAACGTTGTAGCACTTTTGTCTGCCTAATTCAGGTGGGAAGTCTAAGACAGATGGTTGGTTATCATCACACCACGAAATTGAAGCTCTCAACCCTCTCAATCACCACTCAATTTATATGGATAAGGGTATGCTCTCATTCTTTCATTCTGAAGACAATTATTATTGCTTTAGCTTTGCCAATATAGAGGTAAAGATATTTATCATAACGCCACATTACAATCCCTTCTATCTGTTGTCTCTATTCTGACCCCTCACCTTTGTTTGATTTCCTTCCTAATACAATGGTGACATCAGCAAACTTGGAGATGGCGGTCGTACGGTAACATATATGCGGATGTAAAGGGAGTACAGTCCGTGGTTAAGAGCACAACGTTGGGTGGTTCCAATATTGAGCGCTTTAACGGAGGAGGTGCAGCTGAATATCTTCACTGATTGCACTCTATTGTTCAGGAAGCTCAGTACCCAGTTGCAAAGCGTGCTGCCGAGACATTATCTCAGAATTTTGAGATCCGTCTGGACAGGAAAATGGTATTGAATGCGGAGCTGTGGTCAGCATTCAAGTTATGAATAGAAAACGTTCCTCATACGTTCTTTGCAACAGAGCAATGTTGAAGCATCTAATGCTCTCAGTATATGCAGCAAGAGTGTTTTTTGCCTCAACACCTTCCAGATTTTCTTATTGTCTCTTCATCTCGCTATTTGTCATTGTAGTTTTCCACTTGTATTTCTGAATTACGTTCAAGAAAACTGGTCAAAAGTTAAGATTATGGACTCCAACAAAGGCTGATGCATGGATGGCGTATATTTTCAGGAAGAACTGATTCAATTTTTGCAACGATGTGAGCTTGGCTTTCGAATCCTATATAAGGTGAGCAATGACTGAATACATTGAAGAAGATTACTTTCTTCATCAAAGTCATGCATTGCTAAAAAAACCTTCCCTTCTCTCACAGTCATGTCTCGAAATGAATAACTAACAAAAGGAGCAGCTTACAATATACTTTTCCACCATCACTCATCAGAGAATGAATTAACTTCAGAATCATTGATTCGAATGCTGACAAAGTACTAAGCAAATTATTCCACATCAATTAATTAAAGAGCGAATAAGTGAAAAGCAAATTCTCCACCCGAAATGCTTATACCACCGAAACATTTGAGTCATAATCACAGGACTCTTGTTAATATAATGTGATGCAATGATTAATTAATAAGATAATGTAGCAGACCAGCAATATTAATAGCTTACATTTAATCACCAGATGCTGAAACAGTCAATAAGTCAGATTCTACAAGCAATGCAGCCAGTCCGCATTTTCTTTTTCCATTTGATAGACTATTATCTAATTAGACAAATAAAAATGTGACGTTATTGAAATATATGAATGTTGGGGCACATGCTAACCCAGCGTTTAGCAATGCTGCCTGACAGCACCAGGAACCTGAATTCCGTTCCATGCTCTTGTGGAATTTGCAGTTTTCCGGATGCTCTGAGTTCCTTCCACAGTCGAAAAAATGCCCAGTTTTCATATTTTGGAGAATGCTTATTTGTGGTGGACATGGACAGTACCATTACACGTGGTGCCACGTCCCACCATGTACGTGGCAGGAACTCATGTGACTCAGCCAACGTTGTCTATCTCAGGCGCTGCAGGCAAGGATGCACTGAAGCATGGTACATTATTGAAACCGAGCACAGGCTATGGCAACTGATGAAATGTCACTGCACAACAATCAACAGACAGGGATGTTCCCTCCCAGCAGGTGAATTCTTTCGTGGTACAGGACATTCGACATCAGACCTTCGGGTGACCATGCCCCAAGGCGGACATCGGGACAGGCAGCAGCGAAAATGGCCGAGCAGAGACTGATAGCTAAGTGTGGTACCTATAGTGAGGGCCTAAAGTGGAGCCTTGGGTTCTAGTCACACTATAGGTGAGCACCATTGCACTATCCACCCCCACACACGACAGTCCTACACGCATGCACAAACATATACACACTCACACACACACACATACACTCACATTCATACACGGACACATAGACAAGCCCATACACAAACACACACATAGACACACACCCCCACACTCCTACAGACACACACACTGCAACACTCTCACATTCATCCTTTCACAGAGACCTCTTTCAACTTATAGTAACATATACACGCTCACAAACACTCACAAGTCCCACTCCACACACACACACACACACACACACACACACACACGCAGTCCTACAGGCACACACACTCCCACACTCGAACGTGCATCCTCTCACATAGACCCCTTTACACTCACACACACAAATACACTGGCTCACATACACTCACAAACACCATCCCAAACACACACACACACATACACACACAAACTCACAGGCAAACACCTACATACACACATGCACATAAACTTTTGTGGGGTGAATTTGTACTTGCAGAGTTACATTGTACTTTCCTCACAAATTGCATGAATCCATGTAAGATTCTGTCAACTCACTTTATCAGTCGAAACATTATGGCAGAGATAACAGCACGCAGGGGACCAACACTTTCAACATATTATCTGGCTGACAGCAATCTGGCTAAATATGTAACTTTAAAACAGTTTTGTGATTTACATCTGAAAGAATTGAAACTAACATGGTCATTCTAACAGAATAGAAACTTAAAACAATCAAGGTGATTTTCAATGTATAATTTCACTTACATCACATTCTAAACTTTTATTATAAATTCTGTGTCTTACAACTGTGTACTAGAAAACAACCTGATGAAGGAGTAGGGCTCTGAAACCTCATGCTTCCAATTAAACTTGTTGGTTGATGAGTGACATCAAGCTTCCCTTGGCATAGCAGATTACAGTTAACCAACCTTGGGAGCAATATTCCTGATTCTCCAACTCAGAGTTTAGATTAGAATGGTCCTGGAAAAGCACAGCAGTTCGGGCAGCAGCCGAGGAGCAGTAAAATCGACGTTTCGGGCAAAATCCCTTCATAAGGAATACACGCAGAGAGCTTGAAGGGTGGAGAGATAAGTGAGAGGATGGTGGGAGTGGGGAGAAAGTAGCATAGAGTACAAATGGTAAGTGGGGGAGGGGATTAAGGTGATAGGTCAGGGGGAGGTGGGTGGAGTGGATAGGTTGAAAAGAAGATAGGCAAGTAGGACAAGTCATGAGGACAGTGCTGAGCCGGAAATTTGGAACTGGGGTGAGCTGGGGGAAGGGGAAATGAGGAAACTGTTGAAGTCCCCATTGATGCCCTGGGGTTGAAGTGTTCTGAGGCGGAAGATGAGGCGTTCTTCCTCCAGGCGTCCGGTGGTGAGAGAGTGGCGGTGAAGGAGTCCCAGGACCTCCATGTCCTCGGCAGAGTGCGAGGGGGTGTTGAAATTTTGGGCCACAGGGCGGTGTGTTTGATTGGTGCAGGTGTCGCAGAGATGTTCTTTGAAGCGCCTTTAAAGCTCCCTCAATTCTTGACTGTGCCCACTTAAATCTGTGTTCCCCCTGTCTCTCACTCCATCTGGGGTGGGGGAGTTTGTGTAACCCTGGAACTGGGTTTGCTCATACTGACAGAAAGAGAGGGGGAGTAAAGAAAAGGCAAGAGAATACTGACATATTACAGCTCCAATACAGTCAGCATTAGAGAATCATTGCTTTCGAACAAGTCCCAAATTCGATCAGGAGCAGTGAATATTCTATCCTTGCCCCGATAGCCGGACACACACTCCAGAGTGGGTGGTGCAGTCGTGTCCACAGTGCGAAGTGAATGACCCTGGATGTCCTCACTGTTGACTCCTAACACTGCGAGATCTCACTACGTACGTTCCGACCTGGAAATGGAGGACCTATGCTGAGTTTCCACCGTGTACCTTCCCTCAGCCAAACAAGCCGACCTCCTGTGAATTGAACATCACACAGAGGCTGCTCTGACGGGAGGGAACGGCACAGATCGGAATCTGATTTGCTCAAACGTAAATGGCTAACCACATCGAACAGTGGGATTCAGATTGAAAAAAAACTTGTGGGAGGGGTGGGGGGGTTCTATCAATATCAGAACCTGAAAGTTGTGGGAGCCCATCTGTCATTTTGAGTAACAACACTGAATAGACTTTCAATTACCCCTCGTTCATACATGTCCAGAGGGTGATTACTTTATCCTTTTTTAAAAAAGCCTGATCCACCACTGTTATGAATAAATATCTGGTCATGATTCCTCTATTAGAGTTGTAAATACAAGTCATTATGTACACAGTACTCTGAAAGATTTTGGAGCTCCAAAAGATGCTGGTGAAGGGTCTACAGATCATTCATTTGTGCTGTTATCACTTCCTCTGAAACGTTCGTCAGCTCTCCTCTCTCTGTCTATCTTTGTTCATGTTTATGCTTCCCTCTTCTTCCTCTCCTTCTCTATCTCACACTTTAATTGACCATTTAAATTCTTGCTCTCCCGCTATTATCTACATATTCTACCATTACGATTTCGAACATAGAGCAATATAGCAATCGTGTCTGTTCAGACATATGCTGCGTTTCTAAACTAATCCAATTCGTCTGAACATCTACTTCCTGCGTACTCATGTTTCTGCCCAAATCACTCTGAAACATTGCTTTCGTGTCTGTTTATACCACCTCCACACCAGCTGGTCGCTTGCTCCAGGCACTTTCCATCCTTTTGCATGAAGAAAATATCTTACCTCAGATAAGAGGGGGCACGGTGGCACAGTGGTTAGCACTGCTGCCTCACAGCGCCAGACACCTGGGTTCAATTCCCGACTCAGGCGACTGACTGTGTGGAGTTTGCACATTCTCCCCGTGTCTGCGTGGGTTTCCTCCGGGTGCTCCGGTTTCCTCCCACAGTCCAAAGATGTGCGGGTCAGGTGAATTGGCCATGCTAAATTGCCCGTAGTGTTAGGTTAAAAGGGGTAAATGTAGGGGAATGGGTGGGTTTCGCTTCGGCGGGTCGGTGTGGACTTGTTGGGCCGAAGGGCCTGTTTCCACACTGTAAGTAATCTAATCTAATAACTCCGTTTATGATTCCCCTTCTCATCTTAATCCTTACACCTGATATTTCTACACCGTGAAGAAGACCGTGCAATTCAGTCTGTTGATGCCACTCGTAATTTTATAGACCTCGATCAAATCACAACTTTCCCTCTACAACTCTGGGGAAAACGTTCCAAGTTTATTTTACTTGGACTAATGACAAATGCACTCTAATCCAGGCAGCATCCTTGAAACCCTTTTTTCACCATCGCCGAGGCCTCCATATGTTTCTTGTGCTGCGGTAAAAACAAATGCACAATTTGGGCGATGGGTGGCATAGTGGTAAGTTCTGCTGCCTCACACCACTAGCAACCTGGGTTCAATTCCCGACTCAGACGACTAACTGTGTGGAGTTTGCACATTCTTGTGGTGTCTGCGTGGGTTTCCTACCAAAGATGTGCAGGTCATGCTAAATTGCTCGTAGTGTTAGGTAAACGGGTAAATGACATGGAATGCGTGGGTTGCGGTTGGGCTGGTCGGTGTGTACACATTGAGCCGAAGGCCTGTTTCCACACCGTAAGTAATCCAAGATAACACGACAACTGTGACCAACCGTTTTGTTTTTTACAGTTGTCAAATAATTTGCCAGCTTTTACACTCAACGTCCTGCCTGACGAAAGCTAGCAATTCACATGTCTTCTTTGCCACTTTTTCTGTTTTGTTGCCACTTTCAGGCAGCAAGGAATTTGCATCCTAAGAATCATTTGCGCATCAATGCTCCTCAGGGTTCTGCCAGTTAATGTATTAGTTACACTTGCCTCTACTTCCCAAAGTCAATGACTTCTCACTTACTGTAAAAGAGTCAGAAAGATGTGTTGCAAAGAAAATGTCACTTGGTTCCAACTTGCCCATGACAACCAGAAATCCTAAATTAATCTAGTCATATTTGACAGCATTTGGCCTATATACCTCTAACCCCCTCCTAGTCACGTACCCATCAAAGTACCTTTAAAATGTTATAATTTCACAAGCCTCCAACTGTAATCGTACCTCACTGTCAGAAGTATATTTCTCTACCCATCCCTATCTGTGTTTCACAGAGACCATTTCCTTGCCGATTCACATGTTAGGCCCACGCCCTCCACCAACCCACTCTCCACAACAGGAACGTTAATTTTGCTGCCATAAGAGGTGTTTAGCCATCCCCATCAACTTCGTTCAAGGCCCCAAATGATCTTTTCACCTCCATCCAACTCATATGCTGTGTCCGTTGCATTTGATGTGGTCTCCTCTACATGGTAACAGGACTCCAACTCCGAGGACAAGCAAGTTCAGGACCTCCCTGAACAAATGAAATACAAACGACCCAACAACTGCAAGAACAACGCCTGGTCTTCCAACATAGCACCGTTCAACCACACAAAATCAACAACAACTTCATTAGTTTTCAAAGCTGCAACCCTTCCACCTTATCCCAGACCCAATGCTCCAACTCGACACTGCTATCTTGACTTATTATACCTGTTGATCTTCCTTCCCAGTTATCTGTTACACCCGCCCCCACGACATTTCACAATAAGCTGCCGTCTGCATCCACCTGTTGTCTTCCAAATTAGCTTAGCCAGTGCCAACCCCACACATATATTTCACTTTCAGCGCCCTTTCAACCCCGACCCAGTTTATACCTTTGCTACAAAAAGCAAATGGTGTTGATGGAACTGTGAATCTCCTCCGTAAAATACATAGGATCTGAAATCCAGTCATGGCCTCTTGCTTCAGAAGCAAACTAAAGGTATAATTTCTCTCTCAAGAAGTATCACTTCGAAGGCAAATGTTTGTTGTCAATTCATAACTATTCACCTTGGTTACCGGCTTTACATTCATGACAGCTTTAGTTCAAATTTCGACAAAATAAGGGGAAGCACAAGAGGTCAGGTGAAAGTGACTGCCCTTCAGAGTCAGGTGTCATTTGACTGAGTTTTGGCTTTAAGAATCTCAAGGCATCCGTGGGTCAATGAGACTCGAATGCATTAGAAAACTCCGTTCTTAAGAAACTGATTCGTTTCTGACTTCATTTTAAAAAAATAATTGAATCCCTACAGTGTGAAATCAGGCCCTTCAGCCTTACAAGTCTACTGCGACCCTCTGAAGAGGTACTCACCCACCCTATCGCATTATCGTGCAATTATCCCTGAACACTATGGGCAATTTAACACGGCCAATTCAACTAACCTGCATATCCTTGAATTGTGGGAGGAAACCGGATCACCCAGAGGAAACTCAGGCTGACTCGGAAAGAATGTGCAAAGTCCACATAGACATTCGCCCAATTCTAAAACTGAACTCATGTCCTTGGCGCTGTAAGGCAGCAGCGCGAGAAACTGAGCCACTGTGCTGCCTAAATGAACAGTGTCGCTGTTCATTGTATTTTCTAATCACTTTTAATGAGTGCCTGACCTGAAATCCTCTGGTTCACAGATCATTTACGAGTAGAAAATAGTTTATCCTGGTCTTTTCTCTTCAGCTGCCTCGTCAACTTGTGATTACTTCAAACACTAGAAAATCCCACCACACCCCACCCACGCTTAAGGCATCGCACATCGTCCAAAATGCTGCAATCTTCACAAAAGACGATTATAACCAAGAATCTGTACACGCAAAGACAAACTGCTCTTGCTGTCTCCAAAATATTCATACGTAGCTCATCTGAAGGAGGTACGCACTCTCAGAAGATCAGTGCTGTCAGACCTCTGTACTTTCAGAGTGTCAGTTGGGTGGGAGTGCCAGGCTGTTGAACAGTTACTGTTGAGTTATCTACACACTATTGGAGGATTAGCGCTGATGAGTTCCTGCAGTATTGGACGGGCCATGCTCAGGAAGCTTTGCACAATCAGGGTACCAGTGCTGAGGGAGTGGGGAGTGCCGGATTTCGAGCTCAGAGACGGCTTTCTACTATTGAAAGATCAGAATAAAACGTTGAGACCAGTTAGAAATTAGTTAAGTGATTTTAATTCAGACAATTCGCAATGGATGCCAAGTTACGACGACTGACAATATCTGTCAATAGTTGGAGCTGTTGTGGGAGTGGTAACGTCACAGTCGACAGTGACAACTTCCCAGTCTTTCATCATCTAACCACGCAGCATTTATAAAACCAGAAACATTTGTTAGGGACTATGTACTCATTTCTCCGACAAGGTCCCTGTCTACAGCTCCCAGGAATTCTGTCGCATCCAAAGATCGCCCCTGAAAGGAAAGCAATTTCAGAGTATAATTTGACAGATATTATGTACCGTGCTTCAAATGTGTTCGGGAAAAGGAAAGTAAGACAGGAAGTGTGCAATATTCTCCGAGTGTGGTCTAAGCAGGGGAGACAGAGATCGGGCTTGTACGCTGTACTCCCAGCATGATCTGATGGGGAAGTCGGGACATGGTCTGTACACTGTACTCCAGAGTGGTATATTGTCGACAATGCAGTCAGGGAATTTCTGTCATCGGAACAGGGGAGGCGGAGCCAGGGAATGAGCTCTGTGCTCTCCTTCTGGCATAACCAATGAACACTCGGACCAGAAATATCTTTGGAAACAAAAACTCAGATGTACGTAATAGGTTGAAGATAAAGGAAAATCATTCCTCAGTAACTGAAACCAATGTACAAAAATGAGAATTATTTTTTTTATAAATTTGGTAGCAACCTTAAACTGAGAGTCTTCCATAAGGGGAAGTCTTCTTTGAGAACTACGTTAAGCAAGTCGATTCAAACTGGGGAACATCTTTGTGGGCGCCAGAGACCCCGGTTCAATTCCCACCTCCGGCGACTGACTGTGGGGTTTGCACATTCTCATCGTGTCTGCGTGGGAGTTTCCATTCACAGTCTAAAAATGTGCAGCTTAGGTGAATTGGCCATGCTAAATTTTCCGTAGTGTTAGGTCAAGGGGTAAATGTAGGGGGAATGGGTCTGGGTGGGTGGGTGGTGCTTCGGAGGGTCGAAGGGCCTGTTTCCACAAAGTAAGTAATCTAATCTCTAATTCACCTGAATGACGTTTCAGGCCTGTCAATGCCTCCCGTCTCTCGTAGTGGCTCGTCAGATTGGAGACGGAAAAGCTCACTTACCCCCATAGAGAAAGCGTCCTCTTAATCCACAATCAGTCTCGATGGAATGTTCCAGCACCAGAAACACAAGCAACAAGAACCGTGCTCTCCACATCTTCAGCTGAGCCCCTTGGAGGGATACTGAGATGGTCAGAGCCCAGTTTTTATTTATGAGAACACACAGTACCTTCAGTTAATGAATACACATGCTTGCCAATATTGTTTCGAGCAGAAAGTTATGGCTGCAGATGCTGGAGATATTTCGGGCATGTGGCATTCATCAAGAATTACTGCTGAAGGGCTAATGCCCAAAACGTCGACCCTCCTGCTACTCGGTTGCGGCCTGACTGGCTTAGCTTTCCAGCCCTGAACTTTTCGATGAAATATTGCATCCACCCTAGCATGTTTAAGTGAGTTTCAGAACAAATTTGTTTTTCAGAAAAAAAAACTCCTCAAAATGATTTTACATACTGCGTGAGTTTTATTATTTTAATGTCGATCTGAAGTTGCATAGAATCTTCGCAATTCACTATTGACCCTAATCAATATCATTTCTGAATTGAGGGATTTTACTCTCATTAACTATCTCTCAATGATTCTCTGATTAAGTAAAAAACAATAAGGATTCAGGAAGTTATGCCCTGGAACCGCCAGTTCAGACTGACTCCGATCTGTGAATCGACTAATTCCCATATTGTCTGTTTTCAATCTTTTAGCAATTTTTAATCCATATTGCCAATGATCACTCAATACCGAATATTTGATATTTGATAAACAATATGTCAGGTGGCAGTATAACATGTACTTTCTGAAACTCCGAGAAACAACATTCACAGTACTCCCTCATGTTCTGACAATGTGACATCATTTTCCTATTTTCCTTACAGTATACATTTTAACTCATTTCGTACTTTGGCTCCCGATAGTCTTCCCATTATTGATATCAAGCGAACAGGTCTGCAATTTGCAAGTTTATGAGAAAGTGAAGACTGCAAATTGTCGGGATTAGAGTCTAGAGTGTGGTGCTGGAATAGCACAGCAGCTCAGGCATAATACAAGGAGTTTCATTAACTCTTACTTCATCAAGTGTGACATTTTAAACATCAAGCATTCAAGATCATTGTGGAAGGATATGAATGCAACTGTGCAGAGGGCATCATTCTGTGGATATCCTGGGCTGAAATGATCAGACCTCTGGAGTGACTACTGCTTTGCTCTGTGACAAATACAATTGCAACCATCGGTTACCATTGTCTCCGTTGGCTTCAGTGATCCTTGACGCCACACTCAGGCAAATATCACCACGTTCTGCTTTTAGCCCAAAGCCTTGCTGTATGTTTGGCATATGGTCCACAAACTCACAAAATTCTGGCTGTGCCTCAGGAGGTCGTTCGATCCGAAATTTTTGAATTGGTTGTTTGAAAGAGATTCATAACTGAATAGCAATCTCCTTGAGTTTCGCTAGCACCTTCCATATCTATTCTGTTCAAATCTCCATTAAATGCCTCTTTTAAAAGCCTTAATACTATTTATCTCCACCTTACTTCCAGATAGCAATTCCAGTAAAAACGTCTGTGCTTAGAGGAATAAACAACTTTTTCAGCTCAAGTATGTTGCATTTCAAGTCATTTTAAATCGTATCTGATTCCACACCCCGTGGTTCTCTCTTAATTTCGAGCGGAAAACAGTCCATCTTGCTCACATTTGTTCAATACCACCGTGTGGTTGGATCCACTAATCCTTTTACTGTACAAGGAGAAATGTGGCACACGTTAACACCTTCAGAACTACGTTTATTGAACGGAACACATGCTTTTAAAGCTCTTTTGCACTATTACTCTACATTGTGCTTACATCTAGCTCAGACGTTACGTCCAGCAATGTAATGGATGCCACAAAACGAATGGAGGCTGCAGGACCGTCAAACTAGTGAACAAGACCGGGTTAAATGGGTCGCTTTACAAATGCAAGATTAATCGAGAAGTAGTCACATCCCTTGAAAACAAAGTCTGCAGTTTCCCAAAGATAATGGACACAATGCTTGTCTCTGGGAAGCTTCTCTTCAGGTAATACCAACAAATACAACGCACGTTATTTTACAATTTTAAGGATATAATCTGGTAATGATCGGATAAACAGCCATTCAGAGCTATGCATCGGCCCAACAATAGACAGTGAGCTGCTGTATCATATTCTGTGACAGCTCATTCCTTGCAACTTAAGTAAAAATCTGATGGTGTTCAGCAAGAAGGCAGACGCATTTGGAAGCAGTTATTCCACAAAATAACGAAGAATAAATACTGTTTAACACTCTGGACAAATAAATCAGGCAGGATGAGAGAGAGAGAGATGCAGAGAGATAGCATGAATTAAGGCAGAATTGGTGAGGGAAGAACGAGGATGAGTGGTAATGACACAAACGATTAGAATGGGATCAAGAAGAGAAAAGAACACTGGAACACATGTAGAAACAGTGGTAGATAGAGATGCAAGAAAAGCAGCGAATGAGTGAGAAGAAACAGAAGCTGAAATCAGAGTAAGGCAGAGATACAGATTGAGAGGTAAAAATGGAGACAGATAGGAAGGAGAGAAACAAAGAGAGAAAGGAGTGAAGTGAGAAAAAGCCAGGCAGAATTATGAGAAATTTCGGGACATAATTAAGTACAAGAAAGGATGAGACACCGAGATGGAATCATAGAAAGAAAGAATATAATAGTACAGATGATGCCGTTTGGAAAATCGAAACTATATTGCCTGAACTATGGCAACAGATGGAAATGTTGATCGAGAGAGATGCAAAGAGTTCTTGGGAGGAAATGGTGGGATGAAAGGAAGCTGAGATCATTTTCTATCTCACTTTCCCAGGGTCGGAATGTGCCAGTGTAATGTGCAGTCAACGAATTCCAGTTGAAGTGTTGTCACTGTTGCAAGCCTGCACTATCTAATTCCTTCTCTCTCACCCTCTCTCTTGTTTTATCTCTCTATCTCTCTCTATCTCACTTTCTTTCTCTCGCTCTGTCACTCTCCCCTTCATTCTGTGCCTTTAAATAAGACAGATGGGGGAAATGGCTGACCTCTTGCTCCATCCTAGGGATCCATGTGTGTTTATGTTCGCAGCCGATGTACAGCACTTTGGGCAATTCGGTGGTGTTCTCGACGTCGATAAAAGTTATTTCAAACGAAGTGAGCAGCTTCAAACCTGGGCATCCATGGCACACTGTGGCCAGGAACAACTAAAGATGAGACGACAGTTGGACAAGAAGTCAGCGCAACGCCACCTTCTCAAAGAGAGCAAGGGCTGAGCAAAGAATGCTGGCCACAACAGAGATACAGTTCGCGCCAGTTGAAGAAAAACGATATGTACTTCAATGTTATTGATAACCTCACGGCCTGGGTATTTATTTCAATCGCTCTTTCCTAGCGACAGTGCTTAAATGAAGAGGATGTCAAAGCAGCACCACGTGCACCTTAGGAATGAGGGATGATCTTGTTGAAGATATAATAACATGTAAGCTTAATGGTGGGAGCAGCACAGGCGCGAAAACAATGCCAAGCTCTGTCATTCCACACCCACTGGATCAGATCTCCAGTCCTAACAACCAGTTGTGGGAGAAAGTGAAGGCAGCGAATGCTAGGGATCCGAGTCAACAGTGAGGTGCTGGAAAAGCAGAGCAGGTCAGACAGCATCCGTGGAAAAGTGAAATCAAACTTTAGTGTCTAAGTCCTCCATCAGGAATGAGACTTGTTGGGCAACCTGGCTGAGAGACAAATAGGTGGAGTGCTTGGCTTGGGGAAAGGTATCTGAGAATGCAAAAGGCAGATGAAGGTGGCAAGAAGGTGATAGGTCAGAGAGGAAGGTGGAGTGGATAGTTCGAAAAGCTAATGGACAGAACAGGAGAGTGACGCTGAGTGGAAGGATTGTGACAACGATAACAGGTGGTGGAAGGGAAAATTCGTAACCTGGTGAAATTCGCGTTATTCTCGTGTGTTTGCAGGGTGCCTGGGTGAAACAGGAAGATTTCTTCCTCCAGGTTAGAGCGTGGGGTAATGTGATCATCTGAAGTGTTTTATAATCAAACCCACAACTCGTTCTGGAGAGAGTAGTGCTGGAAAAGAGCAGCAGATCAGGTAGCATGAGAAGAGCTGGAGAAATGATTTTTCGGTCCAAACTTCCAAACTTCAGCAAGACCTGGAAAATATTCAGACTTGGCCAGGCAAGGGGAAAATAATACTTATGCTGTACAAGTATCAAACGCCGACCATCAGCAACAAGGAAGAAACAAGCTACCGTCCCTTGACATTCAGTGGCATCACAATCACTGGTTCCCACACTGTCAACATAGTACACGGTTTGGAGAGTTCATGGGGTACCTTTGACCAGAAAATCACAACTTTCACGATCTAAATGTCTTGGAATATCTGAGACTAGGAATCCAACAGCGAGTGGCCCACCGCCTGACTCCCTGTATCCTGTCCTCCATCAACAAGTCAAAAGTCAGATATCTGACGGAATGCTTTCATGAGTGCAATTCCAATTACATGCGAGAAGCTCGAAATCATCCAAAGTAAACAGCTCACTTGATTTCCATCACACTAAAAAAACTCACTCTGCCCCATTAGACTCTCAGAAGAAGCAGGTTTTGCTTACTGCTGAAATTCAAGAAAGATCCTTAGACAGCACCTTCCAAACGCATGATCACTGCATTCTAAATGGACAAGGACAGCAGATACATAGCAAGACCATTTACTGCAAGTTCACATTCAAGTCGTTTGGTATCGTGACTGAGAAATATATTGCCATTCCTTCACTGCCTTATGACCAGAATCCTGGAATTGCCCCCACTACAGCACTGTGTATCTATCTACATCACATGGACTGTAACGGTTCAATAAGGCAAATCACCTGTGGAAAAACGATAATTCAGACAGGGGTACTACATGCTCGTCCAGAGAGACAGCACCAACGTCCCAGGGGTGGCCCTAAAACGCTAAGCTCATCGTAATAGTACAATCAGTATTTCAGATTTCGTGTACATGTCCCAGCGATAGTGATTGACCTGTTTGTACATTTTTAGGAACACCTCCTTCCTGGTAACATTCTTCAAGGTTTTCAGACAAGGCGCAACTAGTGACAGCACCACGTTATCAAAGCACAAGTATTTAACAAGAAACTAAACAGCTCGGAATGTTTCGCCTTCTGGACAGGGAAATGACAACAGGTGATAGATACATGGAAATCTTGTGCATCAGATGGAAAGGGACGGAGAAAATGAAAATGCCAATTACACAGAGGCACAGTGAAAAGTCCAACAAAATAAAGTAATAAAATAGCAGGTGTGGAAACGTGAAAGGCAGACAGACACCGAGCTTCAGCTACAGAAGAAGAAATTTGATGAGGGCAAAGCGTCAAGGGTGCAAGCCTCACCTGGATGGCTATACACAATTCGCAACTCCGTATAACTGAAGTAATCCAAAGGTAAAGCATTGCGTACATATCTTGTCTATGTAGCCAGACTTGGAAGATTGTACTGTCCATATGCTTCAGTTAAACTACCTTTACAACACTGTGCATGGAACGAGCAGCGCAATGTTCTTTTTTAGGCTGCATTATTAGAACCGTGCTCTGTTCCGTCTTCGGGATACCACAGTTAGAACACACGAGGGCACAATGCACATTTGTGGTTACTCTGTCCATTGATTAGGCCACACTTAGTGCACTGTGTGCACTTCCTCTCTTCATATCCCTCAGTATGACGACACGCATTATCTGAACATGCACATTTCTGGACTACAAATCGCTCAGCACGATACTTTGTTCTGTTCTCCATATCCCTTGTTTATTTGGAGCACTATTTGCATTTATAGTCTGGATTTCGCATGGTGCGCCTAAAATGAGAGTACACAGCGTAAATCAAATCCATATTTTTTTGACTGTACGTTTCCCTGAACTTCCTGGACAATTCTATTCAATATATCACATTTCAGATCCCACTTAAAGCAATACGCAGTTCTCCAACAGCCGAATCCCCAGTTTAGACAATGCTTCAATCCTTTTCCACAGTTCGTGGTCTCATGTGCTTCGGTCCAACCTCATATGTTGCATAACGCAAAGTTCTTATCTCTGTAACTGTTGGTTACAACACATCTGGAGAACTGCGCACAGATTTGGGCTTCATATCCCTCAGTTAGACCACACTCAGAACACCATGTGACTTTCTGGATATAGACCAGGTAGTTGTAAAAAGAGAACTTGAGGGCCTTCCTACAATCGTGGTATTCACAGTCCTCAGTTAGACCAGTCATGTAGAGTTGTACACACTCCTCGTCTTCACATTCTTTCTTTGACCGCACTTGCAACACTGTTCCAGTTTCGCAATGTTAAAGTTCAATTATATTTTGAACACTGCATGCAGTTTCGCTCTCCATATTCCTCAGTTAGATCACACTTGCAACTGCTTGAACAATGTTTGTCACCGTATCACACACTCGGAGCATTGTGTACAGTTCTGATCTCCAATACCCACAATTGGAGCACACTTGCAACCTTGAATGCAGCTCTGGTCTATGTATTCTTGTGTTAGAAGACACCATGCCAACGAATCTCAGATGGGTCCCTTCCTGGTATCTGTTCCCTTTATGGGGCTCATTTCAGCTTGCAACACTAGAAGATTTAGATACATCTGAAAGTGAGTCGTCTCCTTTGTTTTATTTCATTGGTGTAACTTGCACGTCCCTGCATTAAATCCTATGAAACAGAAAGGGAAAGAAATCGTCAACTCCTTTGTTGAGGACCCACAAAACAAAAACTATATCGACTCCTCTCTTGGACAGATGTCTGACCAAGGTTTGTGATGATTCCGCCTAAGCATGTCACTTGTCAAGTGTGCCACCTGTACTGAAGCTGGACATGGGTAAGACTCTCATCTCGTCTATACCAAACAACGACAGTGCTACAACGGTGAGCATTCAAATGCATGTCAGAGCTGTTACTGAACATATTGCAGCAAGTCAGAACCAGCCTTTCATGAATATAAGTGGAAACAGTCTGGAACGATTGATCGTGTTGCAACATAGCTTCTAGGGATGGACTGGCATCCTACTCTTCACAAGAACATTCTGAACATTGTTCACGGAGAGGTGCACTCATTTTTTAGACCATGAGAAACAGGCCACTTGCCCCCTCGACCTTGTTCCTCCATTCAATAGAAACATGGCTGATCCGACATTCCTCACATTCGTTTTCCCTTTCCCCCACATAGCCCTTCATTCTCCAATTGATCAACAATCCATCTCTCTCAGCCGTAAGAGAAACAAGGACCCTGGCACCACAACATGGAAAGACGCTCCAACACGGGGAAGAAGATATTCCTTCCTTTCTCAGCCTTCAACTGATGCTTTTCATTCTGAGATTATACCGTTTGATGCTAGACTCTCACATAAGAGGAAATATACTCTCAGTGTTTGCGATCAAGATTCCTTATTTTTCAATAAGATTAAATCGTTGTAAATTCCAGTGAGTAATTACAATGTGTTAACTATTCACTCATTAAACAATCTCTTCATCCCGGGATTATCCCAGTTTACTTTTTCTGAACTGCGTCTGAAGAGATGATTTGTTTTTACGTAAAGGGAATACCGAACACACAACTGGAAGTCACTGCAGAATTGACAGTTGTAGGCTGTAGGAGAAATAAAGCACTGTAGATGCTGGTGATCAGATTTGAATGTATGGTGCAGGAAAAACATAGCAGGTCAGACAAAATCCGAGGAACAGGAGAATCGACGTTTCGGGTTAATGCACGTCTTCAGGAATGGCAGCAAATCGATAGATTGTTCAGCACCAGGAGGACAAGAGCAAAGAGAAAGCCTTTCTCCATTGTCCACTCATTACTTACATCGTCACACTGAGACGGTTCAGGAAAGGATGCTCTTGGTATGGAGCACAAATGTATGAAGGAACATAGCAGCCAGAGTTGGATTTCATAGTAGTACACATTCAAACTTTGGATGGCTTCTTCCAGCTAATGTGCATGGTTCTGCTTGTAGTTTTCAGAGATGCAATGACGCATTGTCAACCTCAGACTTTTGGCTGAAGCGGCAGTGATTGCTGCGAAAGGTATGAAAAACGTGAGAATTTCTATTACTTTTCTCATTCTCCTCAGAGTCATGGTTTGTGAAAGGAAATCGGATGCAATTGTGTCGTTCATAATCACAAGAAGCAGGTAGTATTACGATAGTGTGGGATTATGGTCTGCATGTACTGGTTGGAGCGATGGGATTGTTTCCATACCGGATGACAGTATGCCTACGTAATTATATAATCAATGAGGATTGGATCAGTTCACTGACTACACTAAATGTATATAGTACCAGAGACTTTAAATCAAAGCTTGGAAGCAAAAATAGGCAAGTGGGCAGAGGGTTTGGTTGCACGCGAGCAAGAAATAAAATTAAATCAACAGGAAGGAACGAAGTAGGGTCACGTGTGTAGGATCTGTGCAGATAGAATTGAGCATCTGCAAAAGTTTGTAAAAAGTGAAGTTGGAATCATACATAAGCTTCCAAACAGTAGTCATGAGTTGGGGTGCAAGATGTACCAGGGGACAGAAATTATGTCTAGGAAAGGCAAAGTCACAGTGATCATTGGGGATTTCAATATGAAGTTGAACTGGAAACCTCAGTTTGGTCCTGGTTCACAAGAAAAGGAATTTGTGGAATATCTATGATATAAGATTTTTGGGACAGCTTGTGACTGAGCCCACTACGGAACAGTCAATACTGAATTTAGGGCTGTGTAATGAGAATGATTTGATAAGGGAGTTTAAACTGAAGGAAAAGTTAGGAAGCAGAGATCACAATATGATCAATGTTTGGGAGAGAAAACGAAAAAAAATAGATAATGGAATTTCCGCTGAAGAAAGTCAACTACAGAGGCATTAGGGAGGAGCAAGTTATAATTGACTGGAGAGGAGCCGAGCAGGAAACACAGTGGAATAATAATGGCAGGAGTTTCTGGGAGTGATTCAGGACACAGAGAGGAGATTCATCCCCAGGAAAAGGAAGCCTGGTACAAGGAGTATCAGGCAACCAAATCTGACTTGGAAATATAGGGATAACATAAAAACGAAACACAAAGCATATAAAGTAGCGAACAACAGTGGAAAACGAGAGGATTGGGGAGTTTAACAAGACCAACAGCGGGCAACATAAACAGAACTATGGAGACTAAGACAGCAAGTAATATCAAGGAAGACTGTAAGAATTTCTTTGGCTGTATAAAATGCAAAAGAGATACAACGGTTGAAATACGGCCTTTGGAAAATGACGCTGGTGATATAGTAGTGGGGAACAAGCAAATGGCTGATGAACTGAATAAGTACTTTGCAAAAAGTCTCCACGCTAGAAGACACGAGTACTTTCGCAAAAACTTCAAGATTATGAGGATACAGCGCTGAGTATGGTGGCCATCATCAAGCTGGAAAAGCTGATTCGCCTGAAGTCCGAAAGCTGATTCTCCTAGACCAGATGGACTATACACCGACTGCTAAGGGAGACGGCTGAAATGATAGTGGAAGCGCTAGTGATAATCTTTCAGGAATCATTAGAATCATGGACGATCCCAGAGGACAAGGAAACATCTAACGTAACACCCCTGTTTAAAAGGCAGTAGACGGAAAATAACAGTCGTGGGTTAGACCCTGGAATCCATCATGAAGGATCAGATTTATGAACACTTGGAAGTATATGGTAAAATAGGACAGAGTAAGCATCGTTTGACTAAGTTTATTTCATGCCTGAAACATTTGCTGGAATTCGTTGAGGAAGTGATGAGCAAACTAGGCGAAGGAGAACCAATGAATTTTCAGTATGGTAAGGGCCCATGATGTTCGTGGAAAGGTGACAGCATGGGGGACGTTTGGCTGTCTGGCACCAAACAAAGTGTGAGGATTAAAGGGTCCTTCATGAACTGGCAGCTGGTGAAAAGCAGTGTTCCTCAAGGCTCAGTGTTGGAACCAAAAGATTTCATTAACGATCTAGAAAAAAGAACTGGGGTATTTTTAGCGAAAATTGCAGATAATACGAATATTGATAGAGGGACAGGTGGTATTGAGGATTACGGAGTTTGCAGAAGTGTTTGAACAGGACATGAGAGTGAGCAATGAAGTGGCAGATGACTTATATTAAGGGAAAGAGTGAGAGCTTGTATCTTGGTGGAAGAATAGAGGCGTAGACTTTTTGTAATTGAGTAGAATTTCAGAATTCTGAAGTACACAGAATTTGGAGTTCTGATCCAAATATTCCTAAGTTAAACTTGCAGGAGATCGGAAGTTAAAGGGCATTTAGTTCAAAAGGACTTGAGCACAAATACAGGGGTATACTTCTGAGGCTCCATCGGGCAGGATAGGCCAAATTTGGAGTATCGTGTCCCGTTTTGGGCACCACATCTCAGGAAAGTCGAATTCGCCCTGAGGAGATGCACAAGACTGATCTCAAAATTGCACAATTTAACTTGAATGTGAAACGTTTGGGGAGTCTGCATCGAACTTGATGGAGTTGAGCAGGATTAGGAGTGATCCAGTTGACGATTACCGAATGCTGAATAGCCTGGATAGAGTCGATGTTGGGAAGATGTTTCCATTGTTTGGAGAGATTTGGACCGGAGGGAATAGAATTAGTGTAAAGGTAAGGTATTTTAAAATAGAGATAAGGAGAAGCCGCTTCGATCAGAGAGTGATGTATATTTAAAACTCACTGACACAAAAGCCTTTGAGGTCAGGTAATTGGGTATACTTAAGAAAAAATAGATAAGTTTTTGATTGTAAAATGAATCAAGTGTTACGGAGAGAAAGCAGGAGAATGGAGTTGAGAAAGTTATCAGGGCTGAGTGATGGCAGAGCAGACTCGATGGGCTAAATGGCCTAATTTCACTCGCATGTCTTATGGTCTTGTCAAGACTTAACGTTTCTGCTAAACCAATCATTCATCAGTGTACAGAGGTATCGAAATGTATCGCGTTTGGAGTGGTGAAGGTTTGAATAATAACGTCTTTGAACTTAAAATAAATAATCTTCTGCATTTATGGAAACCAGTTGGTCATTAATCCTTTGCAGTCTCTTTGAACAAATGCCTGAGTTTGCCGATAGAGTAAGGGCATAGATTCCCGCAGTTTGTGAAAAGAGGTTCAGGCAAGAGGGCGATTAACTCCGCTTCAGAAGTAAACATTGAAATGAGCAACAGCAAATCAAAAGAAATCTGTAAATATTGGAAGATAATGGTGGTGGATTAAAGTGAGGGTCACTACATCTCAGCTGATGGGAAGGCTTATGGAGGTAGGACCTGCTATATTATAATAGAGAGATAATGCTCGTTTAAGTCATAAAAAAAAAGCAAATCATGTCTGATGTGGGGACAAGTGAAGTTTATCATTGAGAAAGGGACAGCGAAAGAGTGAAATGTTTTTTTTGAATGGAGAAAGCTGGAAATGAAAACCACTTAGGAGAACGTGTCCGTGAAGCACAGAAAGCTAACACACAGGGTCAACAGATAATCTGGAAGGCTAATGAAATCTTGGCTCTCATTTCAAGAGCGCTGAAGTATAAGAGGGAAATAAAACGGCAACTGCACAAAGTTCTGGAGAGATTGCAATTGGCGTGCTGTGAAGTATTGGTTCATAGATGTCTTGCAAAAACGCTTAAAATTTTGGAATCTACTCACTGGTGTTCAGAAGAATGAGAAAAATTCTCAGGTGGAATGCACAAGACCGTTATGGAGCTTGACAGGGTCGATGTTGAGAGAATGTTTTTTTTTCAAAATGGAGGAATTACAGACGAGATCCTCAGATTAAGGGAGGAAAAATTTAAGACTGAGATATGCAGATATAATTGTCTCTCAAAAGTTTGCAAGTAACTGGAATTTGATGGCACCGAGAGTTTGGGGGTGTGGGGAGGGGTGGGGAAGAAGCCCTGTGCATATTTCAAACTGAGATAGATGGATACCAAATGGACGTGAGTAATGTTTGAACTGACACGATCCTGCAAAATAGTAGAGAATGGGTTGACTTACCAAATGGCGTACTCCTCTCCCAATCTCTTACGGTTTGGACTTTATCTGGTTCAGGAATCTAACTTCTTTGAACCGTCAACACCTCTTGCAGATGCACCAGGCAAAGCATTTTACCTGGATGCATCGCAGGTTGACACTACAACTGCTCTACCCAACACTGGAAGAAATACAGAGAACTGTCATCACTACTTGGATCAACGCTCAAGCAAAATTTCAATCCAGTGACCCTACCTACACTTCTTGTTGCAACGGAAAGAAAGACAACATCATTAAAGACTTCTCCTACAGCCATTATAATATCTTCGAGACTCTTAGAGTCATAGAAAGCCAGAGAATCCGACAACACGGAGCCAAGCCCTTTGGCCCAAACTAGTCCATGACGATAAAAATGTCCATCCCAATCTAAATCTTTCCTAGTTATATATTAAAACAAATGCATTTTAAATAATGTTGATATCTACCCACTTAACTACTTCAACTGGCATCTCATCTAATATGCGGACCATCCTCTGCGTAAAATAGTTGCCCACAGGTTTCTTTTCACTCTATCACCTTTAACCGTAATATTATGGCTTCTCGTCCTCAATTTCCGAGCCTGGGAAAAAGACTGAGTGTATTGATTCTCTTTTGACAGACTCCAGGCAGAAAAGCTTAAACACACATACCAAAATGTTCAAGAACGGCTTCTTCCCCGCTGTTAAGTACTTCTGAACAGACAAATCCATTCTGAAATCTCATGTTGACGTTGATTTCTGTACACTTTTGCATCCGAAACGTTGTATTTCTCGCTCTGCTTCATCAACCCGGTGTCTTTGTGTGTGACCATACTGCTTGCAATACAAAACGCTTCGTTGTACTTATGGACATGTGGCAAGAATAAATCAAAATAAATCAAACTCACTTCTGGCGTTGCTCTGCATCAAAAACCAGTAAGCCTCCCAAATGATCTACCCAATACCGACATCAATGCAATTACATTAATGTTAAAGTCGAAAGCTGAAATATTGTTTGCAGGTACTGATACATAAAAGTCGGCAAGGTCGAGCCAGGGGAACATAATTGGCAAAGAGAAAAGGAGAGATATGTGAAATGGCAAACACGGAGAAAGTGAGATAGAGAGAGAAATGAAAGAGATAGTCAGAGAGAATAATTAGGTAGAGGCAGCAAATAGAAACGCCAAAAGGAGATAAAGTAGGAGAGAGAGTTGGTGGGGTGGGGGGGGGGGTGTGGGGAGGCTGAACGGATGCAGAGTGAGCTGCTGGGAATTGGACAGATCATCAATGGATCCGAATTGAAATAAACAACTGTCACCACCGTCCAGAATCCCAGGACGTCTCAGAGAGCGGCACGCACATGGCCTAACAGTTGACTGCTGTCATTGATTTGTTCGGGGAGTCAAGACAGCTAGCTTGCACACAAAATTTTCCAATGTTACCAAAGAAGTAACGGCTGGTCTGTTGGAGGGATACCTTTTGGTGTCATTTCACTGTTGGGGGTGGCGCTGGGAGAAGGTTGGGAGAAGCCTTGAGGTTCGATTCCATTAAATACTTGATGCTGGGAAGTTTTTGGAGCCGGTACAGATACACCAATGTGAACGGTCTGAAGGCTAACTAGATAGAAACTTACATTGCTTCCAACATTGATTTACTGAATAACTTTCCATGCGAAGGGAAATGGAAGACATTCCGCGTTGGAACTATATAAGCAATTGGAAAGAAAAGTTGAATCAGAACCATCTGAAATAGAGAAGTGCCGTGTGGACAACCTCTCAGCCACTTTTAAAGATCCAAACGTATCATTTCTTGCCCAATTGCAATGGGGTTGAATGCAGACTTGGGCTATTTTTGTTTTCCCGCATGCTATTCTTGTTGTCAACAATCAGCAAAGGTTCTTCAATCTGAATAAAACATTGGCGTGATTAAATAGTCGGTTTTATGTGTCCTCGGTTTGATGTGGAGATAACATATGAACTCAGACCTCTTGGCTCAAAGGTCACAATATCAGAAAGGATTCTTCTTTCACAAAACAAATGCCCTCGTTAACTTGCCTTTTATTGTTAGCACTTTATGACTAATGCATTGTTTGAGAATTATTTGAAGACTATCTTCTTTTTTCTTCAGGGATACAACATCACATTAAACGCCGAGAAGCGGACACACTTGACAGAAACACTTTTATTTAAGGAATGCGGGGCGACTATCTCTCATTGTTTTGGACGTCAGTCAGTCTGTTAAATATTTGCCTTTAACACGGATCCCACCGGCTACAAGGCTCCATTTAGTCTCCGAGGTTTCGATAAAGACTGCAATGTCCAATTGCAAAACCTGGTGCGAATACAGGATCTCATTTTGTCTTCAATGCACATACCTAGTGTCCCATATTTTAGATATTGCATTACTGCACACAATGCAGACTGTGCAGATGTCACATATTGAAACATCAATCACCTCACACGCTTCACATTGAATTACTGTGGACAACAACGTTTACACAATGCTAAGTGTCAAAATATCAGGGACCCAACGCAGTAGTTGTTGTATTACTACTGGTATTGCTTTGCTGCAGCCTATACACAGATGATTGCACAAGCCAAACAGTAGACATTGTATTACAGCAGACAACGCACAGTGCTGTCAATTGTGCGTGTACAAATAGCTATTCTGCTCCAGAGAAGACATTCTATTACTGTAGATGATACACAATTTGCACACTGCTGAGTGTCCATGCGCTAGTTCATTTACAGAGCTTATATTATAATACTATGCACAATACACAATCTGAATACTGCAGATTATCCGAATATGAGTACTCCCACACTGTCCATATTGCATTACTGTATATGTGTATGTCTGATATAAGGCATATTTATACATGCATTTGAATGTAAGTGTGTGATTTGTGTGTTTATCTGCACATGCATGATGTGAATGAGTCTGTTTGTGTGAATGTGAGTGCACCTCTATTTGTGTGAGTGTTTGTGTACGACTTTGCGTGTGTGGCTGTGCAGGTGAAGGAGTGTGAGTCTACGTGCATATCCGTGTGTGTGAGTGTGCGTTTGTATGTGTGTGAATGTATGAGATTACGTGAAAATGTGTTTCACTGTCTTTGTCTGTTTCTATGAGAGTGTTACGGCGAATTCACTAATTTCTGTTCATGTTTTGTCACCTCGCGAGGTGACATCATCACTGCGTTTCCAGTGAACCGTTTGTGGTCTGTCCTGAATGGTATCTGTTTGTCTTTATTTCTGGAACTACTGGTTCTGCGTCGGATTTTCTTGTGTATGCGTATCCATTTCAATGCATTTATTGTTTCAATTCTCTTTGGGGTGACATTCTTTAATGGATTCTGCCAGGTGGCTTTGGTTTGCATGTGGTAAGCTGTTGGATTCGGCCAGTTGTCATTCTTTGTGTGTGTGGTTGGAAATGAGAGAGCACTGGTCGTATCTGGCAATGGCAAGCTGATTTTTGTACCCAAAGTATGTTCAATCTTCTACATATTTGTTCAATGTTGTGCTTTTCCCAGTCCTTGCAGATAACCTTGTCGATTTCGTAAGCGCTTTTGGATATGGCTGTCGGGTCTTCAACTTATGTGAGCAGCTGGTCGATGATGTCTCCTGGTTTTTGGACCAATATGACTCCTACAGTACTGCTTGTTACTTTCTGTGTATCGCTGTGTGTGCGTGTGTGTGTGTTTGTGTGTGTGTGTAAGCGTGTGTGTTACGTGTCTCAATGAGTATTTTCTTTTG
The DNA here is from genome assembly GCF_020745735.1 of Hemiscyllium ocellatum. Classification (NCBI taxonomy): domain Eukaryota; kingdom Metazoa; phylum Chordata; class Chondrichthyes; order Orectolobiformes; family Hemiscylliidae; genus Hemiscyllium; species Hemiscyllium ocellatum. Next base: position 1,236,456 of record NW_026867576.1, on the reverse strand, counting down.
TGCATCAATGTATCTGTATGGTTGAGCGTCCTAGTCTGTGCACGTGATGGTATGTCAATATGATTGTATAAGAATGCGTGTATGTCAGGGTATATGATTGTGTGTACATGTGCATGTGCGTCAGTATCTGTGTGAGTGTGTGTGTGTTTCTGTTTGTGTGTGTGTGCGCGCAAGAGTGAAAGAGAGAGGGAGGGAGAAGGAGAGAGTTTGCTTGTCTGTATGTGCACCAGAGTAAATGTGTACGTTTCAACATGTGTGTGTATGCGAGTGTGAATGAGTGTGCGCAAGTGTGTGTCTGTGAGTGTGTGCCAGTGACAATAGACAATAGATAATACGTGCAGGAGTAGGAAATACTGCCCTTTGAGCAGCACCACCATTCATTACAATCATGGCTGAACATCCTCAATCAGTATCCTGTTCTTGCCTTATCCCCATAACCCGTGATTTCACTACCCTTAAGAGCTCTATCCAAGTCTTTCTTGAAAGTATCCAGAGCCTTGGCCTCCAGAGCTTTCTTGGGTATAGCATTCCATACAACCATCATTCTCTTGGTGAAGTCGTTTCTCCTCAACTCTGTTCTAAGTGGCCTACCCCCGATTTTTACAATGTCTCGTCTGATTCGGGACTCGCCCATCATCAGAAACGTGCTTCCTGCCGCCAGAGTGTCCAATCCTTTAATAATGTTATTAGTCACAATCAGATCACCTCTCAGCCTTCTAAACCCAAGCGTATGCAAGTCCAGTCACGACAATCTTTCATCATAAAAGGGTCCCTCCATTCCGGGAATTGACCACGTGAACCTATACTGCACTCCCTCAATAGCCAGGAAGTTGTTCGTTAAATTTGAAGACCAAAACTGCACACAATATTCCAGGTACGGTCTCACTAGGGCCCTGCACAGCTGCAGAAGGACCTCTTTGCTTCTATATTCAATTCCTCTTGTTATGAAGGCCACGAAGCTATCAGCTTTTTCACTGCCTGCTGTATCTGCATGCTTGCTTTCATTGACTGGTGTATAAGAAGACCTCGATCTCGTTGGACTGCCTCTTTACCTAACCTGACTCCATTTAGGTAGTAACCAGCCTTCCTGTTCTTTCCACTAACGTGGATAACCACACATTTATCCACATTAAACTGCATCTACCATGTATCCGTTCACTCACCTAGCCTGTCCAGGTCACCTTGTATTCTCCTAACATCCTCCTCACGTTTCACTATGCCAGCCAGCTTTGTGTCATCAACAACTTTGCTTATATTACTTTTAGTACCTACATTTATCATTAATGTACATTGTAAAAAGCTGCAGTTCCAGCAGTGATCCCTACGGCAAACTACTGGTCAGCGCCTGCCATTCTGAAAGGGAGCCGTTTATCACTACTCTTTGCTTCCATTCAGCCAAACAATTTTCAATCCATGAGAGTATTTTGCCCCTAATACCATGTGCCCTACTTTTGCTAACTAACCTCCTATGTGGGACTTTATCAAAGGCTTTCTGAAAGTCCATGTATACTACATCTACTGGATCTTTCTTCTTTATTTTCTGTGTTACATCCTCAAAAAATTCCAGAAGTTTAGTCAAGCGTGATTTCTCCTTCTTAAATCCATGATGACGCTGACCTGTCCTGTTACTGCTATCCAGATGTGTCGTAATTTCCACCTTTATAATTGAGTCCAGCATTTTTAATACCACTGAGGTCAGACTAACTGGTCTATAATTATCTCTCTATTTTTTCTCTCTCTCCTTTATTAAAAAGGGGAACAACATTAGCCACCCTCCAATCCGCAGGAACTATTCCTGAATCCATAGAACGTTGGAAAATGATCATCCACGATTTCTAGAGCCACCTCCTTCAGTAGCCTGTGATGCAGATCATCAGGCCCCCGTGACTTATCAGCCTTCAGATCTAACAGTCTCTCCAACACCATTTCCTGCCTAATATAAATTCCCTTCAGTTTCGATCCTTCAGCTGCTATTACATCTTGGAGATTGCTCGTTTCTTGCCCAGTCAAGACAGAAAAAAGTGCCAACTCAGCTCTTCTGCCATTTCTTTGTTCCCCGAAATAAATTCGCCCGTTTCTGTCTTCAAGAGAACGGTTTTAGTCTTAAGCATTTGTTTTATCTTTCCACATACCGAAAAAAAGCCTTTACTATCCTATTTTATATTTTTAGCCAGTTTACCATTGTATCTTATTTTGTCTTTGCGTATTTCCTTTTTAGTTATCCTCTGTTGTTCTTTAAATGCTTCCCAGTCCCCCGATTTCCCACTCATCTTTGCTATGTTATACATTTTCCTTTTGTCCTTTTATGGTCATTAAATTCCCTCGTCTGTCACGGCCACCCTGCCTTCCCTTGGGATCTAACTTCCTTTTTGTAATGAACTGATCCTGCATCTTCTGCATTATACCCACAAATTCCTGCCATTGTTGTTCCACTGCCATCCCTGCTGAGGTATTTCACAATTGAACTTTGGCCAGTTCCTCCCTAATAGCTCCATCGTTCCCCTTATTCAACTGAAGTATTGTCACTTCCGATTCTATCCTCTCCCTTTCAAACTGCAGATTAAAGCCTCTTGTATTGTGGTCACTACCTCATAATGGCTAATTTACTTCGAGGTCCCTGATCAAATCCGGGATGGTGCACAACACCAGATCCAGAATTACTTTCTCCCTGGTAGTTTCCAGCTCAAGCTGTTCTAAGAATCAATCTCGGAGGCACTCCACAAACTCCCTTTCTTTACACCCAGTACCATTCTGATTCTCCCAGTCTAACTGCATGTTGAAATCCCTCATAACAACTGTAGTCATATCTTGGGGACAGGCCAATTTTAGCTCCTTATTCAACTTAGAGTAAAAAATGAGGTCTGCAGATGCTGGAGATCACAGCTGAAAATGTGTTGCTGGTTAAAGCACAGCAGGTCAGGCAGCATCTCAGGAATAGGGAATTCGACGTTTCGAGCATAGGCCCTTCATCAGGAATGAGAGAGAGTCGCCAAGCAGGCTAAGATAAAAGGTAGGGAGGAGGGACTTGGGGGAGGGGCGATGGAGGTGGGATAGGTGGAAGGAGGTCAAGGTGAGGGTGATAGGCCGGAGTGGGGTCGGGGCGGAGAGGTCAGTAAGGAGATTGCAGGTTAGGAGGGCGGTGCTGAGTTGAGGGAACCGACTGAGACAAGGTGGGGGGAGGGGAAATGAGGAAACTGTAGAAATCTGAATTCATACCTTGTGTTTGGAGGGTTCCCAGGCGGAAGATGAGGCGCTCCTCCTCCAGCCGTCGTGTTGTTATGTTCTGCCGGTGAAAGAGTCCAAGGACCTGCATGTCCTCGGTGGAGTGGGAGGGAGAGATAAAGTGTTGAGCCACGGGGTGGTTGGGTTGGTTGGTCCGGGCGGCCCAGAGGTGTTCTCTGAAGCGTTCCGCAAGTAAGCGGCCTGTCTCCCCAATATAGAGGAGGCCACATCGGGTGCAGCGGATGCAAGGCCCCAAGGGATCCTTCCATATCCGCCACAAGTTCACCTGTACCTCCACACACATCATCTATTGCAACTAAAGGATCCCAAGTATCTCATAGGAATTTCCAACTGAAGGAGATTAAAGTGGGATCAGTACGTGGATCAACTGGAAATCATGTACTTTTATATGTCACCGAGCGGCATCAGCAAGGTGTGAAATAAGAAGTGACTAAGGAGAGATCCTTTGTGGGCGCGATGTGCAGGTGTTTTATACTTTGAGTAAATCATTAAAGAAGAGGTTAAACTGCATAATCACAATTTAAGAAAAAGTATCAAACATGAGAGTTACACCTTTGGTTTGGAAGGGATTTTCGCCATCACACAAGCATGGTGGTAAGACACATAGCAGCCAATATCTGATAAAGAGTCAGGATCGACCTTCGATACAGAATGAAGGGTCCTGCATAAGGTCCTCCTGATAACGGGGACTCCTTTGCTCCTCAGATCTGCCTGACCTGCTGTGCTTTATTCCAGCCCCACATTTTACCGACTTAGATACAGAATGGCCCGACACAGCTTCAATGAACGATTTTGTAGTTTGTTAATTGGATATGGTAAGATCTTTAAAGCACAGAGATTCAATCGCTACTCCATTTTCATCTCTGATGGACTGTAACAGCACCGGAAAACCAACGAGGGAGGCTGTTGTTCCTAAATCTCTGCTTTGATCTCCTCAGCGTCTTCGTGACTGCAATTGCGATACAAACTGTCCGCATATGAACAACAAGAAACTTCTGTCATCAACAAATTTACATGCATGGTAGGGGCTCGCTCCAACTTGGTCCTGTCAAATTAACAGCAAAACCGAGTGGACGGACACTTTCGCTAAACATTCACCTCTGAAGAGGAAGAGACTTGCTGATCGTCTCCATCCTGTCTGCCACTGTTCAGTGAGCTGCAGGGGCTGAGCTGTCCTTGGACATTGACCAACAGCTCACTCTATTTTGTTGGGTACTGTGGTCAAACTCTTTTATATTCAACCTCAAAATCTCTTCAGATTACTTCTTCAATCAGTGTCGTGTATCTTGTGAAGCAGGTGTACATTGAACAGATGAAAACACACCCATAAAAAGATAAAAACACAGACTCGGTCGAAAGCTGCTTCAGGTCTTTGTACTGCCATAATTAGTGTATCATATGTCCACCAGCTTCACAACACAGTTTTCGTTGTGGCCAATGGGGCTCAATGTAGACAAATTCAATGCATTGCATTTTGGTAAGCCAAACAAGGATAGAACTTATACTGTTGCTGTGACGTCTGTGGAATGTTGCCGAACCGAGAGACCCAGTCGTTCAGAGACATGGTTACTTGAAAGTGGTTTCGCAGGTATACAGGGTGGTGAAGAAAATGCTTAACACGTGTTCACTTTAACAAATAGGAGGTGGAACCAATCCCTTTTCTCTGAGAATGAATACTATATGCGGATTGGCACGGACTCCTTAAAAAGAGCATCGTGTCTGCTAATGGCGACTCTGAGGAGTTCTAAGAGAAAATTCGAAGAGCAATGTATATTCTCCTGGGTTTTCTGGTTCTGGCCGAGCTGATGCCTGTTTTAGAAGAAATATTTGCTCGGCTTTATTTAAGGGTGGCTGCTGATCTGAATAGGATCATGAAAGAGCAGATGAAGGCCATTCGTAATTCAAGATACTACTCTCTCCTATTTTAAAGAGTGTAATATGGAATTGATGGGCCGATTAGGGAGAAATGGGTTTCTGCCAAATAAGTACGAGGGCATGCACTTGGGTAGGCCAACAAGGCAAGAGCTGAAAATGTGTTGTTGGAAAAGTGCAGCAGGTCACGCAGCATCTAAGGAACAGGAAAATCGACGTTTCGGGCATAAGCTCTTCTTCAGGAATGAGGAGAGTTTGCCAAGCCGGCTAAAATAAAACGTAGGGAGGAGGGACTTGGGGGAGGGGCGTTAGAAATGCGACAGGTGGAAGGAAGTTAAGGTGAGGGAGATAGGCCGCAGTGGGGGTGGGGGCGGAGAGGTCAGGAAGAAGATTGCAGATTAGGAAGGTGGTGCTGAGTTCAAGGGTTGGGACTGAGACAAGGTGGGGGAGGGGAAATGAGGAAACTGGAGAAATCTGAGTACATCTGTGGGCGGCACGGTGGCACAGTGGTTAGCACTGCTGCCTCACAGCGCCTGTAGACCCGGGTTCAATTCCCGACTCAGGCGACTGACTGGAGTTTGCACGTTCTCCCCGTGTCTGCGTGGGTTTCCTCCGGGTGCTCCGGTTTCCTCCCACAGTCACAAAGATGTGCGGGTCAGGTGAATTGGCCAAGCTAAATTGCCCATAGTGTTAGGTAACGGGTAAATGTAGGGGTATGGGTGGGTTGCGCTTCGGTGGGTCGGTGTGGACTTGTTGGGCCGAAGGGCCTGTTTCCACACTGTAAGTCTAATCTAATCTAATCTAATCTAATCCCTTGTTCCCTTGGAGGGAAGTAAGGGGGGAGGTGTGGGCGCAAGTTTTGCATTTCTTGCGGTTGCAGGGGAAGGTGCTTAGTGGAGGCTGTGGACTTGACAAGGGAGTCACGGAGGGAGTGGTCTTTTTGGAATGCTGATAGGGGCAGAAGAGGGAGTTCAATGTAGCTAAGTGTGAAGTGGTTCACTTTGTTAAGGGTAACAAGAAAATGGAGTTCTGAGCTAATGGTCGGATACTAGGTAGTGTGGATGAGCAGAGGAATCTTGGTGTCCATGTACACAGATCTCAGAAAATTGCCACCCAGGTAAATAGGGCTGTGAAGAAGGCATATGGCGTACTGGCATTTATTGGTAGAGGAATTGAGTTCCGGAGTCCTGAGGTCATGTTGCAGTTGTATCCGACTCTGGTGCGGCCGCATCTGGAGTATTGTGTGCAGTTTTTGTCGCCATCCTATACGAAGGATGTGGAGGCATTGGAACGGGTGCAAAGGTGGTTAACCAGGATGTTGCCAGGTATGGTAGGAAGATCACATGAGGAAAGGCTGAGGCACTTGGGGCTGTTTTCATTGGAGAAAAGAAGGTTTAGGGATGACTTGATAGAGGTGTACAAGATGATTAGGGGTTGAGATAGAGTTGACCATGAGAACCTTTTTCCACGTACGGAGTCAGATATTACGAGGGGGCAGAGCATTAAATTAAGAGGTGGTAGGTATAGGACTGATGTTAGGGGTAGATTCTTTACTCAGCGAGTCGTGAGTTCATGGAATGCCCTGCCAGTAACAGTGGTAGACTCTCCCTCTTTATGTGCATTTAACGGGCATTGGATAGGCATATGGAGGATAGTGGGCGAGTGTAGGTTAGGTGGGCTTGGATCGGCGCAACACCGAGTGCCGAAGTGTCTGTACTGCGCTGTATCTTTCTATGTTCTATATTCTATCTCCCTGGTGGTCGGGTCCGTTTGGAGGTTGCGGGAATGACAATGGATGATATGATGTATGTGGAGGTTGGTGGGATGGTAAGTGAGGACCAGAGGGGTTCTGTCCTTGTGGCGATTGGAGGGGCGGGGCTCATGTGTGGAGGAGCATGAAGTGGAGGAGATGTGGTGCAGAGCATCGTCGATCATTCTGTGGGGAAATTGCGGCTTTGAAGAAGGAGGTCATCTGTGTTGTTCGGTATTGGGTCTGGACCTCCTTAGGAGCAGATGCGGTGGAGACGAAGGAATTGGGAATATGGGATGGCGTTTTTACAGGGAGAAGTGTGGGAGGAGGTGTAGACTAGGTAGCTGTGGGACACGGTCATTTATTATAAACTGACCGAATCCCACGGCTACCAAGACTACCGTTCTGGAATGCTTATCGTATGAGATATGAAGTTTTATTGGAGAAGATGCGGTGGTTCTGGAGATTGGCCAGGATATTGCCTAGGGCTCGAGTGATTAAGCGTTTCAAGAGATTCGGCTTGTTTCCTTTTCAAACCAGCATTGCCTTTCTTTGAGAACACTCCCGAATCCGACTGTGGCAGATTGATTAGATCAACTATGAAAAGTTGACATGCTGGATTTTCGTTTTGTGTTCTTCCCTGGATGAGCATGTAGTCGAGAAAATAAGGATTGAACTCTGAGCTCTGTGACTCACTGGTTTGAACACAGCCGGATGTGTGTTGTGGAAATTTGGTAGCAAATTACTGGGACAGCATCATTGGTCGAGAGAGTGTACCGAAGTGATGCATACGAATGGACTTGAATCTGAACGGGGAACTCCGAAAATTCTGAAACGTCTATTAGCTCTCCTCTCACTCTCACTCAATCATTCTTCATATTTCTGCTTCACTCTCCTTCCTCTCTCTCTCCATCTCACACTCTAATCGACCGTTTAACTTCTTGCTGATCAGTCTCATCGAGATGCTCCTTCATTATGATTTCAAACATAGAGCAGTACCTCAAAAGAACAGGCCGTTGACCTCATCGTGTCTGTGCAGATATACAATGTGTTTCTGAACTGATCCCATGAGTCTGAACATGGTCAGAAAGTTTTTATTTTCTGTGTACTCATGTTTCTCCCAACATTACGTTGAAATGTTGCTGTTGTATCTGTTTTAATGCTTCCTCACTAGCTGGCAGCGTGTTATAGGCACTTGCCATCCTTTGCATAAAAAATAATGTTGCCTCTCATATCTACGTTAAAGGTTGTCCTTCTCACCTTAAACCTGGTTTCTGATATTTCAACCTCTTGAAGATGGTCGTGCAATTCACTCTGTTCATGCCACTCATAACTTTATTGACCTCCTTGAATGCACGACTTAACCTCTAAATCTCCCATGAAAAATAATATTGAACTTCTCCTCATGGAAAATCTATTCTGACCCAGGCAGCATCCTAATAAATCATTTGCACGACATCTCCAAAGGCCTCCTGTACTGCGGAAAACGGAAGTGTACACAATGCTGCAAATGTCACAGAACAATATTTTTCACAAGCTGCCGAAAAACTTGCCAACTTTTATAGTCAATTTCCTGACTAATGAAGACTACTACTCCACACGTCTTCTTTACCACGTAATCTCTTGCATTGCCACTTTCAGGCAGCAATGGATTTGCATCCCAATATTTGTCTGTGTATCAATGCTCCTCAGGGTCCTGCCAGTAACTGCATGAACTCCTCTTGCATCGACCTGCCAAAGTCAATAACTCTACACAGAGTCAGATAATCATGGAGATGCAAAACAAAGCAAAAGTCCCTTCGTTTCAACTCGTCCGTGACAACCAGATAACCTAAGTTAATCTAATACTATTTGCCATCAATTTGTCCATATCCCTCCAAATCCCGCCAATTCTGTAACCTATCAAGATACCTTTTAAATATTATAATTTTAACATCCCCCACCACTTCCTGGAGCTACTAATTTCTGACACGCACGGAAGTCTGTGTGAAAATGCTGTCTCTCAGGTCCGTTTCTAATCACTGCCAAATAAAATTCTTGCTCACCAGCAGAAGTATACTTCCCGACCCACCACTGCCAATGTTCCACATGGACCGTTTGCTCTGCAACTCGCATGTTGGGTCCACGCACTCTATCTACCCACCTTCCACACTTGGAACCTTCACTTGCCGCCAAATAATTGTTAACATTCACCCCTTAACTCTGTTCAAGGCCCCAAAGTATGTTGTCAAATTCATTTGAGATTTTTCCGAACATTTACCCACTACATCAACTGTGTCCCTTGCTCTCGATGTGGTCTTCTCTACATTGGGTACAGGACTGCAACCCCTGTAGATTTTCTGGAAACATCTCAGGAATACATACACCAATGAAACCCACCAGTCAGTGGCCAACCACGTCATCTCACCCTCACACTACTTCAAGGACAAGCAAATTCAGGGCCTCCCCCACCACGAAATTCGAACCACCAGGCAACTGGAAGAAGAACGTCTTGTCGTCCTCATTGGGACCTTTCCGCCACACAATGTAAATATCTACTTCAATAGTTTGCAAAGGTGCCGTTCCTCCACCCGAACCTGAACCAATGCCACAAATTGGCGCTGCCATATTGACATGATGCACCTGTTCATCTTCCTTCCCAACTATCCATTGCATCCTTTCCAACACTGTCACGATAAACCCATACCTGCATTGACCTGTTACCTTCCAAATTAACTTACTGCACTGCCAACTGCAGACTTAGATTTATGTCCCTGAGCCCTTCCAATTCCCACCCAGTTTTGGCATTTGCTGCAAAATACAAATGCTGTTGATTGAACTGTGAACCTTCTCCATAAAATATATAGGAGGTTAAATCTTGTCATGGGATTTGGCTTCAGAACCACACCAGATGTTATACTTTCTCTCTGAAGAAGTATAATGTAGAAAGCAGGAGTCTTTGTCAATCCAGAATTACTCGCCTTGTTTATTAGCCTTAAATTCATGACAGCTTTGATCCAAACTTCGACAAAGAAGAAGTACAAGTCGTGAGTTGAAAGTGATTACCCTTAAAAGTAAGGCGTTAATTTGAGTGAGGTTTGGAATTCAGGATGTTAAGGCAAACGAGAGTCAATGAGAATCCAATCCAGAAGAAAACTCCATTCTTTGAAAAACTGATTATTGTCTGACTTCTTTTTACAGAATCCCTGTAGTGTGTAAACAATCACTTCCGCCCATCCAGTCCACCCGGCCCTCTGAAGAGTTATTTACCAAACCCAATCAATTGCCCTGTTTTCCTATATTTAGCCCTGACGAGTCTACACATTGCTGTAGACTATGGGCAATTTAGCACGGCCAATTCACCTGACATGCACAACTTTGCATTGTGGGAGATAACAGGAGCACCCAGAGGATATGGCTAGAATGTGTAAAATCCACACAGGCAGTCGCCCAAGTCTACGACCGAAGCCATATGCCTTGTACTGTGATGCAGCACAGTTAAAGACTGAACCATCTTGCTTCCCCATACGACTGTGCTGCTGCTCATTATATTTTCTAATCTCTTAATGAGAGCCTGTCCCAACATGCTCTGTTTTTTTTGGTCACAGTAGGAAATATTTCACCCGCTCTTCTCAGCTACCCTAACGAATTGCAACAGCTTCAACCATGAGCAAATCCCTCCACATCCTACCCACTCTCAATCCTTTGCATATCTATGGAGAAAACTCCAAATTGCTCCAATGTCCACAGTTGAAGGATATCACCCAGAAACTATGCAAGCAATGCTCAATTGCGTTTGCTGTCTCCAGAATATTCACTCTCATCTCAACTGAATGCCAGTGCTGGAAGAGCGCTGTTCTGACAGAGGGTCAGTTCTGACGGAGTGACGGCCTGTTAGAGCGTCACTGCTGAGAGATCTAAACATTACTAGAGGGTTCGCGCTGTGGGGTTCCTGCAATATTGGAATGTTCGTGCTGAAGACATGGTACAATTGGGAGTATCAGTGCTGAGGGAGCAGGGCTACCCAATTGCGAGCACTGAGACAGTTCCCCACTAGTGAAATATCTAAATGCAGCATTGAGACGAGTTAGAGATAAATTAAGTGATTTTAATTAACACAGATCGAAGAAAATGTCATGTTATGATGACTCAGAGGATCTCTCCGCAGTTAGACAAGTTGTTAAAGTGGTGACGTCACAGTCGACAGTCACAACTCCCCAGTTGTTTTCATCATCTGACCACGCAGCAGGTATAACCCCAGAAACATCTGTTAGGGACTTTGTACTCATCACTCCGACAAATCGTTTGTCTACAGGTCCCAGGAATTTTGTCGCACCCAAAGATCTCACCTGAAAGGAAAAGAATTCCAGAGTATAAGTCGACATGCACTATGCAAGGTTCTCCAAGTGTGTTTGGGAAAAGCGAAATTTGACTGAAAAAGTGCACTGTGCTCCTCGTGTGGTCTGGCCAGGTGCGATAGAGGTCGGGGCTCAACGTCGCATTCCCAGCATGGTCTATTAGGAGAGGTAGCACATGGTCAGTGCACCATATTCTATTGTGGTCTGTTATCGAGAATGCAGACAGGGGATGCACACTGTCATTCTTCTGTGATCTGAACAGGGGAGGTGGAGCCAGATACTGAGCTCTGTGGTTAGAGTTTGGCATAAAGAATGGACTCTCAGATCAGAACCATCCTTTGTAACAAAACTTAAATGTACATAGAAGGTTTAATATAAAAGGAGTGCATTCCTCGGTAGCTGAAGTAATGCGCACAAATGAGACTTTTTTTTTGTGAAATTTGGCAGCAACCAAAAACTGAGAGTGCTGCATTCAGGTTCAGCCCTTTTTAAAAACTACGGATTGCAAGAAGAATTAAATTGAGGGAGATCTCTGGTTCACCTGAATGACGTTTCAGTTGTGTCAATGCCTCCCATCTCTCGGAGTAGCTCGTCAGATTGAAGACTGAAAGGCTTACTTACCCCCATAGATAATACGACCTCTTAATCCACATTCAGACTCGATAGGCTTTTCCAGCACCAGAAGCACAAACACCAAGAGCTGTGCTCCCAACATATTCAGCTGATCTCGGTGGAGCGATACTGAGACGATCCAAGCCCAGCATGCATTTGTAAGAACACACAGTATTTTCAGTTAATGAATAAACCTGTTTGGCAATTATTGCATCCAGCAGAAACTGAACACTGCAGATGCTAGAGATCAGGGACGAAGAGTCTGGTTCTCGAAACGCACAGCTGGTCAAGCAGCATCAGAGGAGCAGGAGATTTGACGGTTCGGGTATAAGCCCTTCATCAGGAATTCCTGTTGAGGGCGAATGCCCAAGACGACGACATTACTGCTCCATGGATGCGGCCTGATATGCTGTCCATTTCCAGCAGAATACCTTTTCATTAAGTATTGCACCCACTCCGGCATGTTGTAGTGATATTTCCGAACTTAAATTTAAAAAAGAAATCACCTGGTGAAACTTATCCACGCTGCGTGAGTTTTATTATTTTAATGTCACTCTGAAGGTGCTTAGCATCCTTTCAATTCACTATTGACTCTCATCAATGTCTTTTCCAAACTGAGGGATTTTACCCTCATTAGCTATCTCGAAATGATTCTTCAAAGTAAGAAAAAATACCAAGGATTCAGAAAGTCATCCCCTGGCAGCGACACTTCAGCTTGTCTCCGATCTGACACATGACTTCTGTTTCCAATCCTTTCGCAATTTCACATCCATGCTGCCAATGACCAATCAACCGCAAACATTTAGAATTTGCTAATCAATTTGTCAAGTGACACGGCAGCAAAACGTTCTGAAACTCCAACAAAAAGATCGTTTACAGTACTCCCTCATATACTGACTTTGAAGCATCATCAAATACCTGAATCAGCTTTATCAGGCAGGGCCTGCCCTTGACATAAAACGTAGACTGTCACATGTTGTTTTACTTTCCATCTTGTGTCTATTTTAACTTATTCTGCATATTGGCTCACATCAGTGTTCACATTGCTGATGTCAAGCGAATATGTCTGCACTTTGTGAGATGAGGCAAAAGTAAGGACTGCTGATGCTGGAGATTAGAGTCAAGCGCATTCCGTTGGAATTGCACAGCAGCTCAGGCAGAATCCGAGGGGCAAGATAATTGCTTACTCATCTGAGTTTGCTCGATTACACCTGTCTTAAACATCTGTGACATTTCAGACATCTGGCGTTTAAGGTCATTGAGGAAGGATATGAATGCAACTGGGCTGAGGGCACAATTCTGTGGATATCCTGTGCTGAAATGATCAGACCTCGAGAGTGACTACTGCATTGCTGTGTGACAAATGCATTTGTAACCATTGGATCCCATAATCTCCATTATCCCCACCGATCCTTGAAGCCACACTCAGACAAATACCACTATGCTGTGAAGAGCAGTTGCTCTTTCATTTGTGCATATGCTGTATGTTTGGCGTATGTCCCACGAAATCACAAAACACTCCGGGTGCAGCAGGAGGCCGCTCAATCCAAACTTTTCGAAGTTTCTCTTTGAACGTGCGTCATGACTGAATGGCAATCTCCTTGGTTTCGCTAGTACCTTGTATATCCATTCTGCTCAAGCCTCCATTAAATGCCACTTTTCAGAACCTCAATGGAATCTGCCTCCGGCTTATATCCAGGCAGCAATTACAGAATAAATCTCCGTGTTTTGAGAGATAAATAACTTTTCTATCTCGAGTATGATGCTTTTTGAGTCACTTAAAATCTATGTATGACTCCACACACCGTGGTACTCTGTTTATTTACGAGCGAGACACAGTCTATTTTGATCACCTCTGATTAACAACATCATGGTTTAAAAGTCTCTCATTCTATTCCTGTGCAAGGCGGAATGTGCCTCGTCCTAATATCCTCAAAACTGCGTTTATTACATGTATCCTATACTTGTAAACCTCTTTTAAACTATCGCTGTCTTCGTTGTGTTCACTTCCAGCTTAGACTGTGACATCCAAATATATAGAGGATGGCAGAATTCAAATGGAGGCTGGAAACCGTCGAATTCGAGGACAAGACTGGGATAACTGGGGAGAATTAAAAATACAAGATTCACCGAGAATCGATCACAACCCTTGAAAAAACGTCTAAAGTTTCCCATCGACGATGGACGCAATGTTTGACTGTGTGAAGCTTATATTTATGTGTTATCGACAAAATCATCACAAGTTATTTTACAGTATTTAGGATTGAATCTGATGATCGGATATGCAACCATTCAGATTTTTGCATTGTCCCTGAGATAGACACTGAGCTGTTGCATCATGTTCTTTGACAGATCATTCCATGCAACCTATGGAAAAACTGCATGGTGACCGGCGAGAAGACTAAGCCATTTGGAAGAATTTATTCAACATACCAACACAGAATCAACACGGTTTCAGAATGTGGAAAAATAATCATGCTGCGTGAGAGAGAAACAAATAGAGATAGCATGAGGCAGAACACAGATGGTGATGGAAGAACGAGGACAGAGTGGGAATAACGCAAATGATTGGAATTCTATCAAGAAAACGGTGCAGTGGAACTCATGTAGAGACAGTGTTAGAAAGAGACAGAAGAAAAACAGAGAGTGAGAGACAAGAGACAGGAGGTGAAATCAAGTAAGACAGAGCCGCAGATTGAGTGATAAAAATAGAGGCATATAGGAAGGAAAAGAACAAAGAAAAAAAGGAGTGAAGACAGAAAAAGACAGAGAGAATAACGAGAACGTTCGGGACAGAAGTAAATAAAAGAAAAGATGAGAGGCCGAGATGGAATCACAGAATGAAACAAAAATGCAGCACAGAAGAGGCCGTTTGGAAAATCAAATCTACACTGCCTAAAATATGGCTACAGTTGTAAAGGTTCATCGAGAGAACTCAGGGAAAGTTGGTGGAAAAACAGAGGCTGAGATCATTTTACAGCACACTTTACCAGTCTTTGTGCAGGCAAGGAATTCCTGTCGACGTACTGTTAATGTTACAATCCTGCACTATCATTGTCCATCTCACTCTCCCTCTCTGTCTCTCTTGTTCTCTGTCTCTCTTGCCCTCTCTCTCTCCTTCTCTCGTTCTCTCTGTGTCTGTCTCTCTGACTCTTTCTCTCTCTCTCTTTCTCTCTCTCTCTCTCTCTCTCTGTATCTTTCCTCTTCGCGAATGTTCTGTAAACCGAACAGATGGGGACATTTATGATCTCTTGCTGCATTCTAAGAACCGGTGCCCATTTATTTCCGCAGCTGCTGTGCAGCACTTCAGGCAATTCGGTGGTGCTCTCGACTTCGCTAAAAGTTATTTCAAACGAAGTGAACAGCTTCAAACCTGGGCATCTATGGAGCGCGGTGCACCAAGAAAAACTGAAGATGAGATTGCAGTGGTGCAAGAATTTAGATCACCACCACATTGTCAAAGACAGTTTGGGCTGGGCATAGAATGCCCGCCCCCCAACAGGGACACAGTTCGCGCCAATGAAAGAAAAACAAAAATGAACTTAAACGTTATTGATAACCTCTCAGCCTGGGTATTTATTTCAATCTCTATTTTCCATCGACAGGGTTTAAATGAAGAGGATATTAAGCACCAAACACATCTCACAGATGAGTGACGGTCTTGCTGAAGATAGAATAAATAAATACATGCCAGCTAAATTGTGGGAGTAGCACAGGCGCGTGAAACAATGCAGAGTAAATGGTGCTCCGTCTTCCCACACACATCGGATCAGATCTCCAGTCCTAACAACTAGTTGTGGGAGTAAGTGCGGAAAGCAGATGCTGGAGATCAGCATCGAGAGTGTGGTGCTGGATAAGCAGACTGCATCCGAGGAGCAGGGTAATCGACATATGTACGACCTTGATGCCGTATGAGACGTGTTGGCCCACGGTGCTGAGAGACAAATAGGAGAGGTGTGTGGCTGGTGGAAAGGTAGCTGAGAATGCAACAGGCAGATGAAGGTGGGGAAAAGTTGATCGGTTGGAGTGGAGGGTGGAGTGGATAACTTGAAACGAATGTCACCAGATCTAGATGGAGGTGCTGATTTGGAGGCTTGGGACTGGCATAATTGGATGGGGGAAACTGATGAAATCCACATTCAACCTGTGTGGTTGCAGTGTTTCCAGTTGAAAGTTGAGGAGTTCGTCCGTCAGATATCTGATGGTCATGGTTTGGGGAAATCTGATCCTCTGAAGAGTTTTATCATCAAACCCCATAACCAGTTATTGACTGCGTGGTGCTGGAAAAGCACAACTGGTCAGAAGAGCTAGAGAATTGTTGTTTCCAAATCTCTAAAAATTCTGGACGATACCCATTTCGCTCAGCAATGGAAAATCAAATTTATGCCAAAAAAGTATCAAACGTTGACCATGCAATAAGAAAGAAACTAACTATCGTCCATGACATTCAATGGCATCACAATCATTGAGTCCCAAACTGACAACATGGGTTGCTGGGTAGGGAGTTCAGGGGGGTAACTTTGACCAGAGAATCAAAACATCCAATGTTGTGGCAGGTAAGAACCTTGGAATCCTGCAGTGAGTAGCCCACTTCCTGACGCCCTGTATCCTGTCCACCATCAACAAACCAAACGTCAGGAGTCTAATGGGATGCTTTACAAGTCCCTGGAAATGTACATTTACAATAACCCTCGAGAAACTCAAGGCCATCCAAGATAAACAGTCCGCTTGATTGCCATCACATCAAATATTCACTCCGTCCCAATAGACACTCGGCAGAAGCAATTTTTGTTTACTTCAGATATTCAAGAAAGATACTTAGACAACACCTTCCAAAAACATAACCACGGCATTCCAGATGGACGATTTGGCCATTATTCCTCTGCTGTTTCTTTGCACAAATATCTGAGGTTGTGGACACAATAAGAGCATAGATTCCCAGCAGCTTGATGAAGTGTGTCAGGCAGGATGGCGATTCACTCTTCTTCAGAAGTAAACACTGAGAAAAGCAACAGCAAGTCACTAGAATTCTGTAACCATTGAAAGAGAATGGTAGTGGTTTGATCTGATAGTCAGCATATCTCAGGCAATGGGAAGGTTTGAGAAGGTGGGACCAGCCATGGTATGAATAAAGAGGCAATGCCAGATAATGTCATTTGAAAAGAAAATGACAAATAGTGTACGATTTGGGAAGTGGTGAAGCTATTCAATTGGCAATGGAATCTAACTTTCATTGAACTGTGACCACCTTTCACAGATGCACCAGACAAAGCATTTTCTCTGGATGCATCGGGCTTTGACATGGCAACTGCTCAGCCGAAGACTGGAAGAAACTACAGAAAGCTGTGATGACTGTCTAGATCAACACTCAAGCCAACCTTCATCCATTTTCTCCACCTACACTTCTTTTTGCCGCGGAAAAGCATTCAACATCATTAAAACCCCACCCCCACCCTCCAGCTATAATTTCTTCCAACATTTCAGAGTCATATAAAGTCAGGGAGTCCTACAGCATAAAGACAATCCCTTTGGCCCAATCTGATCCATGCCGACCAAAATGTCCATCCACACAATCCGCATTTCCTTGCACATGTTCCATATCCTTCAGAATCCTTTCCTATCCATGCATTTGTACAAATGCGTACTTCCACTGACAGCTTATGCCATGTGCGCACCACCCGCTATGTCAAACAGATGCTTCAAGTTCCCATTTACACTATCTCCTCGAAGCTTAAACTGATGCCCTCTTATCCTCGATTCCTTAAACTTGAGAAGAAAAAACTGAGTGCATCCTTTCTCTTCTGTCATACAGAATGTACAAAAGCTTAAAGACACTTCCTGCAAGGTTCAAGAACAATTTATTCTCCGTTGTTGTCAGACTTCCGAATTGACAACTCAAACTTGAAACCTTAAGTTGACGTTGCTCTCTTCACACTATTGCAGCTGAAACGTCATATTGCTCGCTCTGTTTAATCATCCCTGTGTCTTTGTGTGTTATTATCTGCCATACTGCAGGCAACATAAAATGTTTCGGTGTCATTTGGGGTATGTGACAAAAATAAATCAAAATACATCAAATTCATTTCTGGCATCGCTCTGCAGCATGAACTCCAACATTAAGGCATAGCAATAATTCAAGTTACTAGATTAAATTACTTACAGTGTGGAAACAGGCCCTTCGGCCCAACAAGTCCACACTGACCCGCCAAAGTGCAACCCACTCATACCCCTACATTTAACCATTCCCTTACACTACGGGCAATTTAGCATAGCCAATTCACCTGACCCGCACATCTTTGGATTGTGGAAGGAAACTGAAGCACTCGGAGGAAACCCACGCAGACATGGGAGAATGTGCAAACTCCACACAGTCGATCACCTGAGTCGGGAATTGAACCCGGGTCTCTGGCGCTGTGAGGCAGCAGTGCTAACCACTGTGCCACCGTGCCATCCATGTGTGGAAAGCTGAAATAATTTTTGCAGATAGTGATACATAAAAGTAGGCAAGGTAAACACCATGGAAAATAAATGGCAAGCGGAAAGGGAGAGAGTGAGAAATAGTGAGGAAGAGGAAAATGAGATAGAGAGAGAAAACAAAGGGAGACTCAGGCAGAATAATCAAGTAGAGGCTATGAAATAGTGAAACAAAAAGTCAACATAACGGGACAGTGAGGTGGGGTGGGACAGAGAAAGCAGAGTGAGCTGCTGGGAAATGTATATATCGAGAAAGGTGCCAAATTGTAATAAATAACTGGCAGTATCATACAAAATCCCATGACGTTTCACAGTGTTGGACACACATGCATTGCCTATTGTCTGCTGTCAATGTTTTGTTGGGGTCGGGGGGGGGGGAATTCAACCAGTTTGCACACAAGCAGTTCCAATGTTACCAACAGTGTAACGGCTGGTCTAGTGAAGAGCTATGTTTTGGTGCCAGTAGATAGTAGGGGAGGGGTGCAGTGTAAAGGTGGTGGGGGAAACTTTAACGTGGATTCCGTGAAATATTTGAATTTTGGAAGCTTCAGCACCGGGAGAAATAGTTCAATTGAAACTGTGTGAAGACCGAGTTGGACAAAAAAGTAAATTGCTTCCGATGTTGATTAACTGCAACCTGCAATGCGAAGGGAGTAGAAGCAGTCATGCCATGCAGCGTTGGAAGTATATATGCATTTGGAATGGAAAGTTGTAGCCGAACCATCAGAAAACGAGAAATGGTGTGTACGCATAATCTCCCAGCATCTTTGAAAGACCCAAATGCATAATTTCTTTCCCATTTGCAATGACTCAGTCTGTTATTGCTTTCACGCATGCCATTCATGGCATCAACAAACAGCAATCATTTTGTAATCTGAATACAAAAGACATAATTTCAAAGTTGGTTTTATGCGTCCTAGTTTCCATGTGGAGGTATGGTATATGAACTCACACCTCCTAGATCAAAGATCAGAAGATCAGAAATCATTCTTCCTTCAAACCACAAGAACTCTCAGTACTTTTCCTGTTATTGTTGACTCTTTATGACTAAATCTTTGTTTGAGAATCAGTTGTGGAGTAATTTCTACTCAATTTTACAAAATCAGGTTAAACACCAGGAGGCCAATACATTGACAGAACCACTTCTTTGTCAGGAATGCGAGAGGAACAATCTCTGATTCTTTTGGTCATTCGGTCCGGTCGGTAAATATATGGCACTTAGATTGATCTCACCAGCCACAATGCTCCATTCAGTCTTTGTGGGCAGCACAATGGCTGCAATGTCACACTGCAAAGACTGGAAAGGATCCAGTATCTCATTAAGTGTTAAAAACAGTCTGCACGCAGTTGAATGTCCAAATATTAAATCCACACACTGCAGACATTATGACATCAAAGGCAATGTGCATGTCGCTAAATGATGATTGCCCAAATGTCTGGATTCCCACATTGTAGACATTGCATTACCATGGACAATACAGACTCTGCAAGTGCAGTGTGTTAAAATGACAGTCATCTCACGCTGTCGATGTTGCTTTACTGTAGACAACACAGGTTACACAATACTGATATCAGGGGACAACGTGTATGTATAAGTGTGCATGTGGGTCTTTGTATCTGTGTGTGTCTGTGTGTGTGTCTGTGTGTGTGTCTTCTGTGTCGGTAGGGATTTGTGTGTGTGTGAGAGAGAGAATGAATATGTGTATGTGAGTGTGGAGTGCCGTAAATCTATGAGGGGATACACGTATGGAGTCAGACATTACGAGGGGGCATAGCTTTAAATTAAGGGGTGGTAGTTTTAGGACAGATGTTAGGGGTAGATTCTTTACTCAGCGAGTCGTGAGTTCATGGAATGCCCTGCCAGTAACAGTGGTGGACTCTCCCTCTTTATGTGCATTTAAACGGGCATTGGATATGCACAGGGAGGAAAGTGGGCTAGTGTAGGTTAGGTGGGCTTGGATCGGCGCAACATCGAGGTCCGAAGGGCCTGTACTGCGCTGTATTTTTCTATGTTCTATGTCCTATGTTCTATTTGTGAGTGTGGGATTGCGTGTGTGTCGGGGCGCGAGGTTGGGAGTGTCTGTGAAAGTGAGTGTATATGTGTGTACGTGAGTGTAGGATGGTCCAAGTCTCTGAGAGGATGCATGCATGAGTATTGGAGTGTGTGTGTCTGTGAGGGTGTGGGTGAGTGCTTGTGTGCATATCTCTCTATATGTATGTCCGCCTGTATGTCTTTGTGTATATGAGTGTGTGTGTGTGTGTGTATGTGTGTAAAGTGGAATGATGGTCACCTGCAGTTTGGGGTGGGGGTTGTGAGTGTCAGTAAGAGAGAGTGCATATGTGAGTGCGTGAGTGTAGATTAGTTTCAATCTCTGAAAGAATGTATGTGCGATTGTGTGAGTGTCTGTGTATGTGTGCCCTTGTGCATAGGAATGTCTGTAATTGTGTGTGCGTGTGTGGGGTTGTGTGCACGCGCGTGTGTGTAGGAGTGCCGATGTATATATGGTGCAATGGTGGTCACGTGTTGTGTGACATGAACCGAAGGTCCTGTTTGAGGCCCTCCCTGTGGATATGGGACTTAGCTGTCAGCCTATTTGTGGATCTTAGCTATCAGTGGCCGAGCAGTGGCTGATAGCAAAGTTCAAAACACAAAGTGAGTGCCTCAACCTCGGAACCTTGGGTTCACGTCACACAACACGTGTCTACCATTGCACTACACACACACAGGCACTCCTACACAAACGCGCTTGCACACACCCACACACACTCACACACGCACACACAATTACAGGCACTTCTATACACACGCATATACATGGGCACATATACACAGACACCCACACACACCCTTACACATACACTCCCACAATCGCACATGCATTCTTTCAGAGACTTAGACCAATCTAAACTCACGCACACACATATTACACTCTCTCTTCCTGACAATTAACCTGTGAATGCAACTTTATAAAAAAAAGTCTTTGTGATTCAAAACATGAAAGAATCGAAACTACCATTGTATTCGAACATATGAAAGACTCAACAGACAATCAATGTATTTTTCAATGGATAATTTCAGTTGCATCACACTGTAACCTTTTGTTATAAATTCTGTGCCTTACAATTGTGTCCTCTACAACTGCCTGATGAAGGAGCGGCGCTCCGAAAGCGAGTGTGGTTCCAATTAAACCTGTTGAAATATAACCTGGTGTTGTGTGATTTTTAACTATGTGTTACTACTCGCATTGCTTTATTGCAGTCTGTATAATGGTAAGTAGCCAAGCCAAACAATAGACATTGCATTTCTGCCATATTTTGGAAATGCCAGTGTTGGACTGAGGTATGCAAAGTTATAAGTCATAAAACACCAGGCACTAGTCCAACAGGCTTATTTGGGAGCAATAGCTTTCAGAGCGCTGCTCCTTCATCAGGTGGTTGAGCTCATAATATCGTGAGATTATTTGTTAAGGCTTTCACCTTTTGGAATGAACGTGTTCGTTTCAGTTCTTTCATATATAAATTGAGGAACTGATTTAAAGTTATATTCTCAAGTGAATTTTAACAGTTAGAGAAATCTCGGCTCGGTAATTCATTTAAGATGTGAGGTGCCCTTTGTGAGACTGTCAGCGCCAGAATGATCGGATTGATTCTCTTCTAAAAAAATACAAAATCGCATTTTAATTCATGCAGTTTTTGAGCAAAACAAAATGTAATTTTGCAAATACAAATTCACGCCACAATCATATATGTGTGCATTTGGGTGTGCCTGTCGGGTGGGGAGCTTGATGAGTGTCTGTGAGAGAGAGCTTGATTCTGTGTGCGCCTGTGAGTATGAAGTGGTATAAGTCTGTGAAGGGAGTGCATGTGTGCGTGTTAGTGTAGGAGTGTAAATGTGAGTGTATGATAGAGAAACTGCGTATCAGACAGGATCTGTGTGAGTGTATGTGTGTGTAGGAGTGTCTGTGTGCCTACGTGTGTGTGCATTCGAGTGCCTGTCTCTGAATGTGCATTTGTCTGTGTGTGCGCCTGTCATAGTGTGCGTCTATGTGTATGTGCCTGTGCGCATATGTCTGCCTGTGTCTGTGTGCGTGCAGTGCAGTAGGGTGCAGTGAAGTGTAGTGGAGTGTAGTATAAAGATGTTCTCCGATTTACATATTAAAGAACTGAAACCAACATGATCATTCTGAAAGCTGAGAGACATAACAAATAATCCAGGTATTTTTTTCAATATGTAATTTCAATTACATCACACTGTATACATTTGCTGTAAATTCTGTGTCTTACTATCTTGTACGTACAACGACCTGATAAAGGAGCAGCGCTACGAACACTAGTGCTCCAAAATGATTCTGTTGGATTACAACCTGGTGTTGTGTGTTTTTTTAAATTTGTATTACTGCACACAACACACAGCGTACTCACTTTTAAGTGTCCAAGTAACTATTTTATTAATGAGTAGATATTGCATTACAGTAGATGCTATGCACATTGAACACTGCTGAGTCTCCATGTCTCCGTTAGTTTATGCAGTGTGATGTAGTAATGTGCACAATACGCTGCCTGAATAATACTTAGTACCAGAATAGCAGTCCTCCCACACTATCGACATTGTAATACTGTATATTATATATCCTTATGTGTCTGACATATGATAGATTCAGGCATGTTAATATGTGTGTGTTGGGGGTGGGGGCGTGTGCACACGTTGGTGAGAGAGTATGTGTGTGTGTTTGTATGCAAGTGTGTATTTTGTATGTTTGTCTATATATGCATGATCTGACTGTGATTGTGAGTGTATTTGTTTGTGCAATTGTGTATGACTTTGCGTGTGTAGCTGTGCATGTGTGTGTGTGTTTCTGTATGTGTGTCCATGTGAGTATGTGTGTGTGTGCATCTTATGTCTGTGTGTGTAAATGTGCGAGACGAAGTGAGAGTGCGTGTCACTGTGTGTGTCTCGTTGTGTGAGAGTATTACTGTGCGGTCAGACATTCATCACCGTGTCTCTCTGTTTTTCTGCACACGTCTCATTGGGTGAAGTGGGCAGTGCGCCTCCAGTGAATTGCTTCTCGTTTGTCTCGAATGGTATTTATGTGTCTGTGTTTTCCGGCACTTCCAGTTCTGATTGACTTGCACATTGGGTCGTGGTTAATACATTTATTAATTCAGTTTTCATTGGGGTGCAGGCTTCAATGAATTCTGACGGATGGCTCAATTTTTCCGACAGTAGGATGTTACATTCTGCCATTTGAATTTGTTTCCTTCATTGTCTGTTGGTTGGAAGCGAGGGAGAGTACTGGTGGTGAATGGCAATGGCGAGCTGATGTTTATGCACATGTATGGTCATTTGTTTAACATTTGTCCGATCTTGTGCATTTCACAGTCCATACAGGTAACATTGTCGATTACATTCGTGCTGTTGGATGTGGGTGCCGGCTCTTTAAATTCTGTGAGAATCTGGTAAAAGATGTTTCCTGGTTTGTGGGCACTATGACTCTTTCATGTCTGTATGCTAGTGTGTGTGTGTGTGTGTGTGTGTGTCTGTGTGTGTGTGTGTGTGTATGTGTGTTTGTGTGTCTGCGCGCATGCACGCCCGCATGTGCGCTCTCAAAATTCCGTGCGTTTGTGCATGTACATATACACATAAGTTAATGCATAAGCACACACACGCACACACACATTCACATAGAGGCCGCGAGGAGTTATAGTGGCTTACAAACCAGAAACACTTTCACCAGCTCCTTACAGAAGTTACAAACCCAATTTCACATCCAAAAGCATGAAAATAACCTGCAATGGAAAATGGGAATGAGTGACCAAAAGGCAGAGAAAGTGCAGGAATGTAGTGCAGGCGACCCCTGCAATCACATCACTCTAAAACAAGTGTCCCTTTTCAGATTCTGTTGGAAGAGCGGGCTGAACAGGGGACGACAGCAGCAATCAGATTCATGGCATCGTGACATTCTGCTGTTTAGAAGGGCAGACAGAAGATTGGAGAGACGAGAGTCACAGGGGATTCAATTGAATGGAATATGGATAAGCAGTTCTGTAGTCAAAATCGAGACTCCTAAATGGTATGTTACCTCACAGGTGTCTCATAACAGGTGCAGAAACCGCTCAAGGGTGAGGGTATCGTGGTGCATATGGGCATCAGTGATACAGCCAAAATAAACGGGAAGACGTCTGACAAGCAGAATTTATGGAATTAGAATCCATGCTAAAAGTAGAAGCTTAGAAGTGGTGATATCATGATTGCTACTCATGCCATGCGCGAGTCAGAGTAGAAATGAAAGAATAGGCAGGATAAATGCGTGGCTTGGAGATGGTGCACGTCCCCAGATCTGGATAGGATCTATGCCAGGCTACTGAGGGAACCGAGAGAGGAAATTGCTTGAGCTTTTAAAACAGATATAATTGCAGCATCCTTGAACATGGTTCCAAAAGAGTGGAACATCTTTAATTTTGTCTTCTCTGTTAGAAGGATACCAGGGAAAATAGAACTAATTATAGACATGTGATCCTAATGTCAACAGTAGGAAATCTGCTGGAGATGATACTGATACCTTGGATCTATTCCCATTTGGGAAAAAATGAGATTACCAGTGATAGGTGACATGGCTTTTTTTTAGGAAATGGCATGTCTTACCAACTTTTTCCATTCTTTGAGGAAATGACAAAGTTAAACGATGAAAGAAGGGCCGCAGATGTAGTATACATGGACTTCCATAAGGCACCGGATAATTTCCACGTGGTAGGCTGATGGAGGTGGTGAAGTCACATGGGGCCAGAGTATACTATCTAGATGGATAGAGAACTGGCTGGACAGCAGGAGACAGAGTGTGGTAGTGAAGCGAGTTTCTAAAAATGGATACCTTTGACTAATGGTGTGCTTCAAGGATGGGTGCTGGGACCACTGGTGTTAGTGATATACACAAATACTTTGGAGGAAGATAACGGTACTCTGATTAGTAATTTACAGATGTCACTAAGATTGTTGGGGTAATAGATATTGAAAGGGACTGTCAGAAAATACAACAGAATGTACATAGATCAGAGAGTTGGGCAGAGACATGGCAGACAGCATTTAATCCGGGAAAGTGATGGTGATGCATTTTGGAAGATCCAATTCAAGACTGAACTACACAGTGAATCGGAAAATTCTGGGGAATATTGATGTTCAGAGAAAAATCGCGGTTTTCAATTCTTTTGTTCTGTGAAAGTGGCAAAGCGGGTCAATAGAGTGGTTAAGATGGCATACGGCATGATTTCTTTCATTGAGTTCAAGAGTTGGCAAATCATGTTAAAGTTGAATATAACTTTGGATCAACCACATTTGAAATACTGCGTGCAGTTCTGGTTGCCACATTACCAAATGATGTGAATGTTTTAGAGAGGGTGCACAGGTGGTTCACCAGGATGTTGCTGGCAATGGAGGACATTAGCTATGAAGAGATTGACGAAATCAAGATTATTTTCATCAGAAAGAACGAGATTTGTGGAGGAGCTGATTGAGGTCTCCAAAAGCATGAAGAGTATCCACAGCAAGGACAGCAAGAAGCTTTTTTCCAAGAGTGGGGGCACTCAATTACGAGGAGTCACGAGTTCAAAGTGAGATGGAAGACCTTTAGGAGAGATATGCATGGAATGTTCGAACACACAAAGGATGGTGGGTGCCTGGAGCACTTTGCCGTGGAAGTGGTGGAGACGAGTACAATAGCACCCATTTCAGATGTATAATGACAGTTATTTGAATGGGCATGAAACAAAGCGATACTGACCCTTAGGAAATCAGAGACAGGTCGAGGTAGAAGTTCTAGATCAGCGCAAGCTTGGATTGCCGAGGAATCTGTTGCTGTGTTGTAATTTTATTTGTTCTTTATTCTTTGATCAAAACAAAAACTTTTTATATTCTGAGCCCCTTGTGTTAACTAACTACTATTTAAAGCCAACGCTTTAAAAATGCTGCACCAATAACACAATTATTAAACATTAAATCCACTCAATCTCTCGAAGTCCATATAATCTCTTATCCTGAATTCCTGTCACTCTTCCAAATTTGTGACTTCCCGACTTCCTCCTGATTCTGTTGTCATCTCCCCAGGTTGTCTTTCTTCTTTTTCCTGTTTTTTTTAATGGAATGTGTACCTTTTATCGATAGGGCCTTCTGATATTTCTTTTGGAGCGAGCATCTCAGATGACGAGGGCTGTTATATTTGATGTTAGTTGTTGTGACCAATTTTCAAACTGCCAATGATTACACCTGAAATTCTTGTAGATTGCTTTGCGTTGGCTTTCGAGTTCATCATATTTTCAATTTCATTGGCTTAGAAGAGTTGAGAGTTTGTTTTAAATCAAATGATCAAATTTGAATTTTTTTGTCAAAACAGCAAACTAAATTCACATGTTCCCTTATCAGCCAATTGTTACAATTTTCTCTTTCGGACCATTGGATCAGCTAGCTGTTCTCCATACTTGCAGCGAATGCTGCACCTGAAAATCAGAGAAGCACGTTCTGTTTAAAACTGACTCTGCACTCTTTGGACTTGGTAACCCAGGGGACTAAGGAAGTTTAAGGAGGAGACAGAAAGATGTTCAATTCTTAACGAGTTGAAGGTAATGGACAGGAAAGTTGAGGCCGATGTAACATGAGCCATGATCGAATTTTTTGTCAGAATATTCATCAGGAGGCGGACGACAACTCTTGTTCCTACTTCATAGATGTTTAGTGAATGCGCTGAGTATGACAGAGGAAATGAAAGGGAGAGAATTGTGTGAAACAAAGAATGATTGTGAGTAATTGAGATATTGTGAAGCAGATGTGCAGCGACATATGAGAACGACTGTAGTAAAGATAAAGAAAAATACACAGACAATAACGAGTGGGCGATAGGCAGAGAGGGCGTTGCCAAAAGAAAGGCAGGCAGAGATTGGTGTGGGGAGAGATACAAAGACAAAAACACATGTCGATGGGAGCGAAAGAGCGATTAATGAATGAGAGAGATAAAATAAGAAGTGCATGTATGTGTGCATGAGAGAGAGAGAGAGCAAGGTATAAAACAGGATGAAAAAATATTGAGTGAAACAGTGATGAGAGCGGGAATGGCGGAGCGATGGAGAAAGACTGACAAATTGAGAAAGTCAAATAGCGATGGGGAGACAGTCAGAGATAAACATTAGGAAGGGCAATACTGGGTGTTAAATATTCTTGGCTACCAGAAGTTCAGAAGAAGGACAGCAAATGCATACAGCAGTATATCTGCAGGAGAGCTTTGCAATTTGGAGAAAGACGATGTATTAGAAACATCAAGGAGATAATCAATTTCCCAAGATAGAAGGAACAAGAAGGTACCATTACATTCGCATGTAGGCTTGATTTAAGAGGCGGGAGGCGGGTGGGTGGGAGAGAACGTACAGAAACCAAAACCTGATGAGCAGTTAGTGAGAGATACGCACGTTATTATATTGTTATATGGTGGCATAATGCTTCCCAAATTTTAGATTGAAATACCGTAAGTGAGAGTTAACTGAAAGGCAAGTGTTTCGAGACTGTATTCAGGAGGGCTTTCCACAGCCCTATGTGTCCAGGCTGAGAAGAAAAAAATATATTGTTAGTCCTGGCCCTTGGAGAAGTTCTTGATCAAATAGATCAAGAGGGAGTACATTTAAGAAATAGTGATCATTTTGTCAGATGGCCCATGATGATGAAGGGGAAATGTAATTCTCATCTTAGAGTAAGTATTGGCGAACAGAGGTATTCAATGGCACAGCAAAAAGTTAGTGGAAGAGATTGTAAATAACCATTCACCTACCTTTGCAGAGGAGATGGTCTAAGTACGATCAAGGCTTTTTTTCTCAATTTGGAAAGCGTGGATAAACAAAGGCAGATCGCCAACATTGACAAGGATGCCCCAATAAGCTGTAACGCATGTTGATGGTAAGTGTCACTCGGAATTACAATTGAAGTTAAGACAAAGTTAGGTGAGACAACGGAAGGTTAAAATTGTAGTGGAGAAAGACAGAGCAAGAATGAGAAAAGACGGGCGCATAGCATTAAGTCATGCCCCAAAATGTGCTTTATGCATATAGCGTTGTCATATGGTGATAGAAGGAGTAGGAATAATAAGTGTCAAGAACATATGGAAACAGAGGACAGACTTTTTTTTATACTGGACTCAGATGAAGGACAGAAGGTGTGGAGCAGTACAATTTGCCGCTGCAAGATAGGTAGGGGAAGTATGTTGTGAAGAGGCACAAGGAGGATACAGAGACAGGTTAAACGAGTGGACAAAAATTGGCCAGCTGGAATCTAGTGTGAAAATGTCTGGTTGTTTGGTTTGGCAGACAATCTTGATAACAACAGCAAATATTATTTCAACAGAGTAGCCATTGCAAAATTCTGACGTACAGAGTGATTTATTTCATCGTGCGTCCTGCCCCTGAGAAGATATTTTATAAACAACGAACATAATGATGAACGTCTTTCCGACAAGGTAGAGTGAATACAAATGCGATGCTCCAATTACATCGGGATCTGGGAAGACCATATCTGGAAGACTTGCCTGTCACGCTGAAGAAAGGATGTGAGTGTGCCTGTGTTGGAAGTTTCGTTGATTGATACCTGCAATGAGAGGGTTGTTTTCTGAAGAAACGTTGGACATACTGAACTTTTTTCCCACTCGAGGTTTGAAGAGTGGGGTAAGGTGGGTGCAGCTGACCGGATTAAAGAGCATGAGGTGCTAAACAGTGTGGACAAGTGGACGTGAGAGGGGCTGCATACTGGTGTAAGTCAGTCCA
The DNA here is from genome assembly GCF_020745735.1 of Hemiscyllium ocellatum. Classification (NCBI taxonomy): domain Eukaryota; kingdom Metazoa; phylum Chordata; class Chondrichthyes; order Orectolobiformes; family Hemiscylliidae; genus Hemiscyllium; species Hemiscyllium ocellatum. The sequence continues at coordinate 1,207,377 of NW_026867576.1, read as the reverse complement.
GAACGAGAGGGTAATGATTTACAAAGGCTGTGGTGGTGGCTGAAGTGTGAATGTTCGGGAAGGGGTTATTGGGGGAAGGATGTGGAGGTTTTGAGGAATGGAAATTTATTGGAGGCGAATGGAAAGGTAAAATTAGAAAAAGAATAGAATCAGCCAAGATCTTATTGCATGATGGTGCACGTGTGTAAGAGGGGTTGCAAAATTATGGTCTACTCCTACCTGGAATGGTTATGTATTCCATTCCGGGGATCAATAGCTCTATTCCTTAACCAAATCCCTTGGTTCTTTTGCCTTTGATTTTCAAAGACAGGATTACAGCCTTTATTCTGTAATATTCCTCCAAGTCATCCTATCTTGACCCCTCATAGTAATTCTAAGCCTTTGCCAACCCGAACCTTATGATACAACACATCTCCATCCTGCACAATGATATGATGAAAACGGACAGTCCCAATCCATCCTGTGCATGAGGGCACCTTCTTCCCGCGCCCCCGTCTCTCTCCCGCTCTATCTGTCTCCCTCTGCCACACCAAATAGTTGCCTTCATCAATTTTCTTAAGTTTCTGAACTCCATATAAAAAGCAACACCCCACATCCACTCCACAAGTAAATGCGACAAAGTAGTAGACAGCACAGGGAAAGAGATTTCTGCAAAAACGTTTCTGCCAATTCCAGATCCCTACTTAGACCGGCGACATATTGCCCAATAAGCGTTTCTAACAACCTGATCACTTCACATTCATGTCTCTATAAAGATCCGTCCTGAAATTTTAAGGTGTCTATTTCAAGCAAATGTACTGACAGTGCCTCCCACTCACCCAGCAACGTTCACCGCACATTTCCCTTAAAATTCCCCTCTTCACATTGAACCTGTGCACTCATGGCAGTGGAAAAGCCTTCTACAATCCATCTTACCTATGCGTCTCATAAGTTTGCAGAGTTCTATCAGGTCGCTCCTCAGCCTTCATCATTGCCATGAAAACAATCTGTGTGTATCCAAAGTCTCCAAATCCAAAGAGAGTATTCCTATGGTTCTATGTTCATAAACGTTCTCGCTACTCTCTCCGAAGCATCCACGTCTTTCTGGTCGAGGGGCGAATAGAACTGTGAACAGTATTGCAAATGTGGTATAAATAAAGTTTCATAGAGCTGTAACATAGCTTGTCCTCTTTCGAATTCGATGCCCCGGCCAAAGAAGACAAGCTAGCTGTAAACATTCTTGACCACCTTATCTGGAGACTTGTATGATCAAATTCCTCTCTGTCAATGCATATTGGGTTCTGCCATATTTTCTATCATTCACAGCTAACTTTGATCTTACAAAATGCTTCAAATTGTGGTTTCCAGACTGAGCTCCATTTGTCATTTATCTACCTAAATGTGCAATCTACGTATCTCCCGTGGTATGCTTTGACAATACTCACCACTATCTTCAAATCAGACAATCTTGGTGCCAAAAACAAACTTACTAACCAGACCACCGGCGGTTTCCTTCAGGCTATTTCAGTAGGACAGAAACAACAAAGGTCCCAGCACTGATAGCTGTGGAAACCCACTAGTTACTAATTTATTTTCTGAAAAGCAATATTCTTTCATTAATCTTTGTTTTCTGATGATGATGATGCTCGTGTCGTTTTTTTTGCGAAAGAGTATTATGAAGCACCTGTGGGATATGATAAATTAATGTTATTTCTGCAATTCTCAATTATAATTTCTGATACAAGGTGAATGAACTCACATCAGTCTGTAATTGTTTCAGCCACGAGCCGAGTCAACAAGAATGGGAACTATGTGGAGGAAATGAATAATTGCTTTTTTTAGTATTAGCTAAAAATGCATGCAAGAAAGAAATGGGGCTGTAAGATAATGGTTAAAAGGGGTTAGTGGTAAGATGCTGCGAAGACAGGCCTGTACAAACAATAGGTATAAACATCTGTTACCAACCTTTACAGAAACACAGGAACAAACCCCAATTAAAAGGGCTTGGTGATAAGATGCTGTGAAAAGGCAAGGATTGCCCACAGCAGGATGAGGTCAAATGGCATTGAGAATAGGAATGAGCATTTTTGTTTTAACAGACAAGACCGGATAAGACAGGAGGTAAACAGGCGTAAGGGGTACCGGTCTGAGGGAAGTGGAGGATGTAAACAGGGGGGAATCAATGAAATAAGAAAAAATTATGTAGGAACCAAATTATATAAATATCGAGTATTTGTTGAATTCAGTGTGTTTTGTCCCTGCCTTGTGGACAGCACACCCACTTGCAAGTGTGAAATAAAGGGCACTACTGATTCAGATCTTGTCTCGGACTGACATTATTGCAGTGAGTGAGTTTTGTTTCTCACACAGCTGTTTCGAAATGTCAGTTTTGTACTTCTTGAAGAAGAAGTCCAGTTTTAAAAAAGCAGTTGTACATCGAAAATGGAAAGGCAAGTTCTCCCAGCTTAGATATTCTCTGGTGTGGATTGGTTTGATTTGGGTTGTGACAGTCTGACTGTTCAGAGAAAATAATCGGTCAGTTGTGAGACTGCTGGATTAAAAAATGGGCAACATGGAAGAAGGCATTCCATGATAATATCTTTGATATCTCTGCTGTACGAACCTGTTTTTGTTTTTTTTTATTTTCCTTTGTCCATAAGGGGCATTTATCAGGTTTGTGGTAAATAGTTGGAACAATATTATTCATTCGATCCAAACGGTTAAAATTTAATTGCTTTTGCTCATGTTTCATTCGGTAATCCTTTCTGTAAAACTAAGTGGTTGGGCCAGCTGCATCACTCCTCGAATATCGACGGTGAAACTGTTTAAAACAATTATTAATGTAGGTTCTGGACTATTTCCTTGAAATATTTTGAGGGCGTCTGACTCGGTCCATGACACTCTTCTCTGACAAAGCCAGTACTGTATTCAAAAAGCTAGCACATCCCAGAATACAAAAGATTTATATTTCGTTACAGCCAACCAGAGGCATATTACCAAATGCCCAACACAGGTCCATGTAGAAAAAGTTCCACTACCCTTACCTTACCAATCCTTATTGTCTCTTTCTTAAATAAACAAACTCAACTTTTGAGACATGAACGTTTACACCTTTGCATCCTATTACTAAGAAGTCGATTCTTTTCCAAATGTGAATGTATCCTTTCCCTCAGTGTCATTTCCAACAGCTTCTCCATCTTTGACATTGTGCTCGCCACCTGTAATTATCCTGACTATCTCTGCTTCTCTTCTGAAACAAAGGAAAACTCTTGGACACTGTTCAACACTGTGTAACCTCGCCTTAGGCCAAAATTATCCTTTAAAGCCCCAGCTATGTCCTCCCTTACTTCCAGGAATATCATTGGACAAATCATATGTTACACTTAAGTGATTGTCTGTTGTAATGCATATGAAGACACCCAACATTACCTATTTCATTATATTGGAGTTTATAAAATGTGGAGCAGGAATGTGCACAGCAGGTCAATCAGCATCAGAGGACCAGGAGATTCGACGTTTAGGGGACGATTCTTCGTCAGGATTGGGGAGAGGCAACGGGGCCTCGAAGTAACTAAATGGAAGGGTTGGGGCTGGGGGAAAGTTGGCTGGGATTTCGGGAGGTGGATGCACGAAGATGATCGAGATTGGTCAGTGGGAGTGTTGGAACGGACATTTGGAAAGGGAGATGGAAAGGTTAGGTCAGCTCAAGGTGGCCAGGTGAAGAGAAGAGCTTGATCTGGGATGGAAAAAGCGATGCGGAGACTTGGAAGGGGATGAAATCTATGATAAGGCCATAGTTTTGTCAGCTCCTGGGACAGAAAATGATGCGTTCTTCCACTAGCTTGCGTGTGGACTTATTTTGATTGCAGAGGAGACCCGGGAATGACTTGTCGTTGGTGGAGTTGAAGGAGGTGTTGAAATGGAGGTCTCGTTATATTTCTTTCTCCCTATGTTTCCTGACACTGCTTTTACCATTTGACTGTCTGCTCCACGTTTGATCGGTTTCTGAACATTTGTTGCCGGAAGCCGAAAACGAAACACGGCCCAGAGACAAAAGTAGCATTTGTAGTCAAAGTAATAGTCTGTATACAATGCTGATAAGTATTCTACTTTGTTTCATATGTTAACCTTTGCATTTCCTTAATAGCATAGGCTAGTGCTGCAATATAAAAGAGATTGACCAAACACTCATCTTCAGAAGCAACCATCCCAACACCCACAAAGTTGCATCAGCAACTTTATTGAACGAGCCACAAGACAAGGCAGCAGTTATCGAGGATAAACACCAATCGGACGTGTTCTGTAATAAGGGGTAACAGATACATGCAATCTGTCGACTCCAACACAACAGACATAACCAGGAAGAGCCAATAAGTCCAGAGACTGTAGCCACCCTAAAATACATGCAAAACTTTTCTGACACGATGACCAGATTATTCCAGCTCCACGGCATCTTGGTGACCAACAAAACTATCACCTCACTGAAACGACTCCTGATGATTTAACGGAATCCGTACCCACAACCAGATGAAACAACCGTTTTTCACAAAAATACCCTGCAAGGACGGCAACAAAAATTAGATTGGACAAACTGATACGGCATTAGACACCAGGATACATGAGCAGCAACTAGCCAACATAGAAACATGGACAACTACCACAGATGGCCACAGACATAGACGAAGAGGGACATCATTTTTACTGGGATAATATATTCACTCTGGGACAGTCGAAACAAAGATATACGCAGAAATTCCTACAGGCCTGGAATTCCATCCAGAGCTCCCTTAACAAACATGTCGAGCTGGTTCCCATTTATCTACCTATTAGAAATAAAACCTGAAACTGTGTCAACTATCCCCAAAAAATGTATGTACCCTGAGGCTCTGGGAGTGATCAATGTGGCTGCATTTCAATAACACCGACCGTGTGTGTGGTGTTGGCGTGTAAAGCAGACAGCAGAGCGAGATGGGCGGATGAATCATCTTATTCCTTTAGAATTTATTTAATCTATGAGAAACTTTAGTGTAAACTGTTCCAAATTTCTTTAATTTTCTAATATTCTAGGACGGAATACTTAGCTTTGTAACTCATGTTTCTCTTAGTACTTTGTATCTTAACCCTTTTGTGCATAGGTACATTGGCATCGAAGATGGAATCATGTGTGACAACATTATACAACTTTCACTTTACTCCTTCATTTTTATCCTTGACTCCACATTGCAAATAAAATCTGACAAGCGTGTTCAGCGGTAGCCTAAACAGCTGTCATTTTGCAGCAGCAAATATGACATAACCATGCAAAATTCAAACAGTGGACTAAGTTATAAAAGTGATACGGAGTTTGAAACAAATGTAGCACAAACACAGCAAAGTTCTATCGCTCTGAAAGTGGTTTCATTTTAAGAAAGGAGAGTTCAGACCTTTAGGCACAGAGTCAAAGGGTATTGGGACTGGCAGGAAATTAGAGTTATCAAAACACCCGGATTATCCATAACGTTTATACATTTTGTAACTGGCGTGTCAGCTGGACAACTGACATTGGCATTAACTCATGTAGGAGCATTCTCGTACGCAGTTTAACAATATCAAAGCGTAATTTTGCCGAATGTGCCTAGCGTGTTATTGGGAAAAAAAACAACTTTATTCCATTTTGCCATCTGTCTACAAGCAAAAGAGTGAAAGGCTTTTGAGATGGATGGGGTTTTGGGGTTGAGGTGACAATGAGATCACTAATATTTTAATCGAAAGTAAGTGAAAGTTGAATTTACTTCATGCTCAACTCACTAAACTCCGTTTGTTTGTAAAACATTTTATGGTACTTCATCCTAAAAACAATTGGAAATCCATATCTTTTCACGTGGACTCTGAACCATTTCTGAACAACTTATTTGTTCCCTCATCGTCCACCTTTCATTTTCTTTTGTTCTGCATTCCACTCGCTGTGGCCAGCCCGCTCGGAGTCAATCTTCTGAATTGAGTGGATTCTAATCTTCTAGTTGCACGCTTTCAAACTTTCCCACATTGTTGCGATATCGCCAGCAGTCCGGGAGCCAGTGTCCAGCAGAGCCCAGTAGGGACAATAACTCCGTGAAAGTCTATTTGGAGTGTTGGGATAAAATGAAAATAGAATTGAAGGATTTCACTCCCACAGTGAGGAACTCTTCTGAAAAGTATTGATGGAACCGCGTTCTTCCACTTCAATGACTCCCTCTCCCGGCTTCCATGAATATTTGTTTTGTTTTTAAATTGATTTAAATCCAGTATAAGTATGCGTCATCTACCCCGCCAAAAGTTTGGATGAATTTTAAAACCTGGGGTTGGGTCACTGGGAGCTTTGGTATTCATGTTAACAACTTCTTCCGTAAAACAACAACCAGAAGATACTCACTGAAAGTGAAACACAAATAAGGTATAGAGCAAAGACTTCCCGCCTTACACAAATTAAAAAAAAAAGCATTTCCAGAGCATACCTGCACAAATGAAAACCAGAGTAAATTGCATTCTTCTTTGCTCTCATTTAACCTCCAGGGCTAGTCCAGCTCGGTGTTTGTTACTAAGAAAACATTCGTCCAATCCGCCAAAAAGCGATATTCCTGAATGCAGATACATGACTTGATTACAGTCAAAGGAAAACAAGCTCGACACGGTTCCACTGTTCCACCAAACCAACCCACCTATTGATCAGGAGTAAAAGAAAATAAATGATGAACTGCATAGCATGATACAGTACAGAAGGTGGTTTTGCAAACTCATATGTCGACCTGGCTCCTGAATTAACGAGCCAAGCAATCCCAGTAACAAGTTCTGCATCCGTATCCTTCTCATGGCAATATATGGTTACAAATGAAAATCAGGACACAGAGAAAGTACAATGGCTCCGTTCTGAGAGGGAGGACTTAGTAGTGAAATTGGAAAGACTGAGATGCAAGAATGCGATTCAGGAAACATCAAACAACATTTGCAATGTCATTAATAATTTTAGTTCTAGTTGTCAATGGTTGTCTCTAAGTACTGATGTGAACTTTCGTTCTCTTATTGCGACAGCAAAAGCTGAGAGAAATCAGTAGACATATGTGTACGGGTGTCTCTATGAATGCTGTGCTGTGTGCACTGAAATGTTTATTTACTTTATCGCATTCAATTGTCAAATCGCGGACTTCTCCTTCTGGTTTTATATTCGTTTTAAATAAAGTGTAGAATCAACAACAGGAAAATAATAGAATGAGGCTAAATGAAAACAAAAGGAAATTGCACGATTATTGACCGATTTTGCAGATATGAAGGTACTACCGGTGTATCACTTGTAAGCGGTATTCCCATTGTGTTACATTCAAACCTGGTTGTGAACGTTCTGTTCGCACAATCAATGAAGCCTCTCACACGGGGCCAGTGTTCCTCTGAATTGCTATTTGACTGAAGAGCTTTTATGCACTGAACCTCAACAAATGTCAGAATTTTGAATGCATCACAATCTGTATTTTAGAACTATTTTGCAAGGTCTTGTATTTCTATAATGCTTCTAATGTCTTGGAAAGTCTCAGTCTAAACAAGCATTATTGATATAACTTCATTGCAGTTTATACACTTATGGTAATATTTGAGATGCAAGAGCGAAATTGTGCACAGAAAGCTTTCACAAAAGATGTGAAAAATTAACAGATCAATGATCGTTTCTTTAACAAATGAATCCAGTGCTCATGCACTGGAGAGAACGCACATATTTTTGAACAGAACTAATTGTGAAAACTGTCGTCAAGTCACTGATCAACAAAGAAATGCATCTGGCACTCTCTCAATCAATAATGACCGATATTTATTTCAGAATTATGAGACACAATTTCCCCTACCTCCGGCGGAAGGCAACAACCAGACTCATGCTTTCCTCTCTCTTGTCAACCTACTGCAAACATCATTCACTCTGGCACATCCTGGCCCAAATCTCATTAACGTCTGACACCCTCGCGACTGCATCATGACATCTTCCTCTGAAAGGATAAAAGGTGTAACTCCTGCCCTACACTCCAAGCCTCAGCTGATTAACGTAAACTTGCGATATTCCTTCTTGGCCTCCTGATCTGCGCGATTTACCACTGTCAGGAAGCTGGAGTGGTTTACACCCAAATCCCTCTCCTTGTCACTAATGTAAACGCTTGTAGCATTTTTTTCAATAATTAACACCTGAATTTAATAAGGTTAAATGCATCAAAATGCATTTTCCGGATTAAGTTACATCTGCCTTTTCTCCATCAGAATCTGCAACCTGTCTATATCCCGGTATATCCCAGTAACACTAATGAGATGTGGGGATTGTTCAAGGAGCAGCTACTGCGTGTCCTCGATAGGTATGTACCAGTCAGGCATGGTGTAAAGGGCCTTGTGAGGCAGCCGTGGTTTAGTAAGGAATTGGAGTCTCTTGTGAAAGGGAAGAAGGCGGCATATGTAAAGATGAGGCGTGAAGGTTCAGTTGGGGCGATTGAGAGTTATAAGGTAGCCAGGAAGGAGCTAAAGAGGGAGCTAAGAGAAGCGAGAAGGGGACATGAAAAGTCTTTAGCTGGTAGGATTAGGGAAAACCCAAAGGCTTTCTAAAGGTATGTCAAGAATAAAAGGATGACTAGGGTAGGTATCAGTCCAGTCAAGGATAGTAGTGGGAAGTTGTGTGTGGAGGCGGAGGAGATTGGAGAGACATTAAATCAGTACTTTTCATCAGTATTCACTCAGGAACAGGACACTGTTGCTGATGTGAATATGGAATCACAAATAATTAGAATGGATGCCCTGGAAATATGCAGGGAAGAGGTTTTGGGAATATTGGAAAGGATGAATATAGATAAGTCTCCTGGGCCTGATGGCATTTACCCCAGGATCCTATGGGAAGCTAGGGAGGAGATAGCAGAGCCATTGGGCTGGATTTTTATGTCGTCATTGTCAACGGGAATAGTACCAGAGGACTGGAGGATAGCGAATGTGGTCCCATTGTTCAAGAAAGGGAGTAGGGATAGCCCTAGTAACTATAGGCCAGTGAGTCTGACTTCAGTGGTGGGCAAAGTCTTAGAGAGAATGGTAAGGGATAAGATTTATGAACATCTGGGTCGGAATAACGTGATCAGGGATAGCCAGCATGGTTTTGTGAAGGGCAGGTCGTGCCTCACAAACCTTATTGAGTTCTTTGAGAAGGTGACTAAGGAAGTGGATGAGGGTAAAGCAGTAGATGTTGTGTATATGGATTTTAGTAAGGCGTTCGATAAGGTTCCCCATGGTAGGCTAATGCTAAAACTTCGGAGGTATGGCATTGAGGATACATTAGAGGTTTGGATTAGGAATTGGCTGGCTGGAAGGAGACAGAGGGTAGTAGTTGATGGATTATGTTCATCTTGGAGCGCAGTTACTAGCGGTGTACCACAAGGATCTGTTTTGGGACCATTGCTTTTTGTTATCTTTATAAATGATCTAGAGGAAGGACTTGAAAGCTGGGTAAGCAAGTTTGCGGATGACACAAAAGTCGGTGGAGTTGTGGATAGTGAGGAAGGAAGTGGTAGGTTACAGCGGGATATAGATAAGTTGCAGAGCTGGGCGGAAATGTGGCAAATGTAATTCAATGTAGCTAAGTGCGAAGTCGTTCACTTTGGTAGGAATAACAAGATGATGGATTACTGGGCTAATGGTAGGCTACTTGGTAGTGTGGATGAGCAGAGGGATCTTGGTGTCCATGTACACAGATCTCTGAAAGTTGCCACCCAGGTAAATAGTGCTGTGAGGAAGGCATATGGTGTACTGGGCTTTATTGGCAGAGGAATTGAGTTCCGGAGTCCTGAGGTCATGTTGCAGTTGTATAAGACTCTGGTGAGGCCTCATCTGGAGTATTGTGTGCAGTTTTGGTCGCCATACTATAGGAAGGATGTGGAAGCTTTAGAACGAGTGCAGAGGAGGTTTACCAGGATGTTGCCTGGAATGGTAGGAAAATCTTATGAGGAAAGGCTGAGGCACTTGGGGCTGTTCTCATTGGAGAAGAGAAGGTTTAGGGGAGATCTGATAGAAGTGTATAAGATGATTAGGGGTTTAGATAGGGTAGATACTAAGAACCTTTTACCGCTAATGGAGTCAGGTGTTACTAGGGGACATAGCTTTAAATTAAGGGGTGGTAGGTATAGGACAGATGTTAGGGGTAGATTCTTCACACAGCGGGTTGTGAGTTCATGGAATGCCCTGCCCGTATCAGTGGTGAACTCTCCTTCTTTATGGTCATTTAAGCGGGCATTGGATAGGCATTTGGAAGTTATTGGGCTAGTATAGGTTAGGTAGGATTCGGTCGGCGCAACATCGAGGGCCGAAGGGCCTGTACTGCGCTGTATCCTTCTATGTTCTATGTTCTATGTTCTATATCAATTGATAATTTCCAGCCATACCTGCAATTTTTGAATCATCCACAAACTTATTAATCAGCCGACCCGCATTTTCCTTCAGATAATTTAAATAGAACAGAGAAAAAAGGTCCCATCATTGATACCAGTGGAAAGCCACTAGTTACCTATCTCAGTTCTGAAACCTACCATTCCAATACACTTCTCTGTTTTATATGACCATCTAACCAGAAAAGGCCGGATCCCCACGAGAATCTACATTTTGTTCCAGCCTCCCATTCGTACCTTATCAAATGCTTTGTAAGAGTGCACGTGAAAAACATCAATTGCCCTTCCCTCATCAACCATCCTTTATACTCGTCAAAAAAACAAAACCGAGTTGCAGGGAGATGAACGTTTCAGCAGAAATCCATGTTACCTATCACTAAGGAGTCAATTCGCTTCCAAGTTTGAATATTTCTGGTCAAAGAGTTTCTTCCCCAAAACTTCCAGCACTGACACCATCAACGGCAGAATAGTTATTGAGATTATCTTTGTTTGCTTTCTTATACAAAGGAAAATCATTAATCATTCTCCAGCCCTCTGGAACATCGCATGAGGTCAAATATATGTGTGAGGGCCGCAGCTACGTCCTCCTTTGCTTCCAACAGCATCATTGGACAGATCGCATATGGCACTGGGGGATATATCCATCGTAAAGCATTTCAACATACGCTAAATTAATTCCTACATTACGTTGGATTCGATGGAATGTCGTAATGGAAAAACATAACAGGCCAAGCGTTCTAAGAGGAGCAGGAAAGTCGACATTTCGGGCAGAATCTTTCATCAGGAGTGGGAAGGGGAAAGGGCATTAGAAAAACAACCATGTTGTGATTGTGGGAAAGGGAGCTGGGGTGGCAGTATCTGAATGCCCGATCGATGTCAGTGGGAAGGGTCGAAATTATATAAGGGAGGGATATGGATAGGGTAAGTCAGATCAAGTGAGCGGCGTGGACAGGGAGAGTCACATCTAGGATGAGGTTGGAGCTGGGGAGATTTGGAACTTAGTGACATCCATGTTGAGTCCACGAATTTGAAAGCTCCCAAGGTGTAAAATTAACGTTACTCCCTGCAGTTTGCGTGTTGCGTTATTTTGACGGTGGAGGAGACAAAGTATGAACATGCCATTGCAAGGTTGGAAGGAGCCGTTGAACAGTAAAGCAACCAATAGCTGGGGTTTATTCGAGTTTGTGGACAATTGATGCTTTCTGAACTGATCCCCCAGTTTGATGTCAGTGGGACTACATTGAGAGGAAATTATGCTGCAAATAATGCCACAGGAAATGCAAACAAACTTTGGTAGGATAAGGAATGATGCTTTCGGGTCTTGGACAGAGTTAAGATGGGATGAGTGGCAGCAGATTTTTCACTTACCGCAAGCGCAAGCAAAGGTTCCAGGTGTGGAGGAGGGCTTGGTGGCCTTATGGACCGAATGAGGAAATGCGAAGCAGATCGGGGTGCGCAAGAAAATTTGTTTTTAGTGGTGGAGCCATATTGAAGGTGACAAAAATGGCGGATGTTGTAGGTGTGGAATTTGGAGATTAGCTTTTTGGGGTAGCATGGTGGTGCCGTGGTTAGTACTACTGCCTCAAAGCACCAAGTACCCACGTTCGATTCCCACCTCGTGCGACTGTCTGTATGGAGTTTGCACATTCTCCCCTCATCTGCATTAGTTTCCTCTGGATGCTCCGGTTTCTTCCCACAATCCAAAGATGTGCTGGTCAGATTACTATGCTAAATCGCCCGAAGTGTTAGGTGCATTAGTTAGGAGACAAAGTAGGGGAATGTTTTTGGTTTGGTTACACTTAGGAGGATCCGTGTGGACTTTTTGGACCAAAGGGCATGTTTCCATGCTGTAGGGAATCTAATCTAAAATCCACTTGAATGTACGGACGAATGGAACTCTGTTCTTGTTGGGATTGGAGTTGATGGTGATGGAAGTTGAATGCCTTATTTTGGGAGATGTATGAGATACGGTTGAGTCTATTGTTAATCACGATGGAGGTCCTTGAATTATGAGGACATTTGGGATGCCCCGGAGTGGAGTTGTTATCCGAAGAGCACATATGAAGAGGCAGAAGGAAGTGGGATAATGGGATCAGATCTTTTCAGGGGGAGGGTTGGAAGAAGTTTATTTGAATTAGCTGTGGGAATCAATGACTTTGAAATTGATGTCCGTGCTAAATTGATTGTCAGAAATATAGACGGTGTTTTCGAGGAAAGTAAATGAAGTTGTCAGGGATGGCTCCGATCAATTTGAATTCAGATGAGCTCCAATCAATCCCACTTGCCCAGTTGATCGCTATTTCAACTCTCCCTGCCACTCCCTCAGTGACATATCCATCCTGGGTCTCTTCTCCCATGAAAATATGACAGCGTGCAAACAATTGGAAGAACACCTCTCCTTCCAGTTCTGGAGCTTACAACGTTATCACCTCATATAGAATTCCTCAACTTCCAAATCCCCTCGATAACCTTTACACCGATTCCTTAACCAGGCCTAATCCGCCTATCTTCCCTCACCTTCTAAGTGCATCCACCTATCGCCATTCCACCTACGACCTATTTACCTTTCCCCGACCAACATCCCACATCCTCCCATGCCTGATGACGGATCTTGCCAGAATGTAGACTCTCCTGCGTCTCTGGTGCGGCTCGACCTGCTGCACTTATTCCACCTGAATTTCCAGCATCTGCAGTCCACACTATCTCATTCACCATGTTGAACTGCTTGAGAGTATTCACACACGTTTTACTAACTTCAATATTCTTCATGCCTGCACCTCCCCAGCCCCTCCCAGTTTGGAGAACACCGATGCAAAGTATTCATTCATGATATCACCCATTTCTTGTGGTTTTGCACATAACCTCATTGCTTCATTCATGAGCATGAATAGTCTTTCTCCAGCTTCCCTCTTGCTCCTAAACATTAAATATATATGAATTGCTTTGGGAATCCTCTTAACTCTGTTGGCCAAGGGTATTTCATGAACTCTTTTCGTTTCCTACCTATCAGTTTGACTACCTTCCTAGGTTAGCTGTATTCTTCCAAACCTATTTTTGATTGCCCATATATTGGGTGTGCTCCCTTTTCAGACTAATTTGGAAATCACTTATGCAAGGTTCCTGAGTCATGCCTTTCTTATCAATCGTTTTCAAAGGAATATGCCAGTGCAGCGCTCGAAGCCGTTGGTGTGTAAAAGAATCCCAGTATTCAGATGTTGATTTTCAATCAAACAACCTATTCTGTACCCACAACATCTGTTTCGATTATAGTTAATCTTGCCCCGAATTTCACAACTTCATCTGTTGTCAACTGTTGCCCTGCTCCAAAGGTATATCAAATCTTCAGGAATTATATTCACTATTCCCACAATTATCCCCACTGGAAGTTTGATGACATTGACTCTCAGCAACATCATTCGAAGGCTAACTCCCTCAACACAGCTGTCATATGCTGTTGAACCAGTAATTCTTCATACTTCCTGACCTGTTGCTCTGATGCCGACCCATCGCTCCCTGGCACTCTAACTTAAACACTGCCGAGTGCAACTGCCAAATGTTACTCCCAAGACTTTCGGGCCAATCCAGTTTACTTGCAATCAGTCCTTCTTGTAAAGGTGCAGTTTAATTTATATAGTTGTGAAATGCTGCATTTTGGAAAGGCAATACAGGGCAGGGCATATCAAAGTGACAGTTAGGCCCTGAGGAGCGTTGCTGACCAAAGAGGAGTTGGAGCGTAAGTTCTTAATTTCTTGAAAGTGGAGTCTCAGTGCGACAGGATACTGCAGAAGGCATTTCGTATGTTATCATTTATTGTTCAGTCTCGGTTTCTATGTACGTCGATTTCTGAAAGTTACAACATATATTTAGAGGGTTGTCAATTAGGCCTATGGTGTGTTGGCCGTTATTGATCGAGGGTTTGAGTTTCAGACCCCGGAGGTCACGCTGCAACTGTGCTAAAACTCTGGTGCAGCCGCACTGAGAGTATTGTGCACAGGTATGGACACCACATTATAGGAAGGATGTGCAAGCTATGCAAAGGGTTCAGAGGAGATTTACGAGGAGGATTTTTGGTATGGAGGGAAGGTCTTATGAGGAAATTGTCGTATTGCAGTATTCTTTAGAAGGAGAAGATTGAGAGGTGAAACATACAAGATGATCAGAGGGTTCAATAGTTGGGACATTGAGAGCCATTTCCCTCGGATGATAATGGCGATCACGAGGAGACAGATTTTTTAAATGATGGTTGGTAGATATGGGATAGATGTAAGAGTTATTTTCTTTACTCAAAGAACAGAAAGGGCGTGGAACGCACTACCTACGACAGTAGTTCGCTCGCCAAATTTAAGGGCATTTAAAAGGTAATCGGATAAACATCCGTTTGAAACAGGAATACTGCTATAGTGTGTGTTAGATGGACTTCAGATTGTTTTCAAAGATCGGCGCAAAATCGAGGGTCGAAGAACATGCACTGAGCTGTATTGTTCTATGTCCTATGTTCTGTTTTAAAGGGACCTACTTGTCAACCTTTTGGAGCAAAGGTTGCTACGTATACAGAATTAGCTTCCAGAGGAAATATTGGAAGGTGATATTTTGGCAACATTTAAAAGTCATCGAAAAAGGTGTCTGAATCGAAAGAGTTTGGAGGGATATAGAGCAAGTGCTTGCAAATGGGACTAAATTAATTTAGGATATCTGCTTGGCAGGGACGGGTTGGAAAGATTTGTTCCCATGCTGTACGTTATATGAACTGATGGTTCTAGGTCCCACCTCCTCTGGAAGATATCTCAATGATCCGCATTCATGAAGCTAGACCCGTCCCACACACATTTCCCACTACATTATCCAGCATTCAATATACTATGTATCAGGTCCTAGTCTCATTGTTACATAGTATGGAGAGTAATGCTGAGATTATTACCGAAGAGTTCCAGCTTTTCGGGTATAACTACTGGATTTTTGTTGCTGGTCATCGGACCAATATCATTCGGGCCAATGTGGCCAATTACGTCTGTCTCTCTGCTATGCAAGTTATTATGGCAGTATTGTTGTTAACTCAGTGGTGCCGTGTATGCCAGGGTTACAGTAACAGTTCATGTTAGTGCATTGTGATGGGGTAGTTAAATAACTGGGACATGAGCAAATGCCGAAGATCAGGGTGATGCAATGTGAGAGATTAAGAAGGATGGAAGGAACCAGAGTGGCAGACGGTGATTGTTTAGAAAGATAAAGCAAGCCAACATGATTGACTATGTTAATTTTAAACAAAAAGCGCGGGACCAACAAATTGTTAAAACTGAAGGAGAAAAAAAGAAACTGTGGAGATCCAGGAAGGCCGTTTCGTTGGCTCTGACAAATTTGCTTTTTCAAGATTAAAATTTAATTTCGTGAAGGACTTTCTGTGTCTCCTGTTTCTTTTTTTCATGAAGAACATGGAATGGTTTTTCTTCCACAACACTGTTCGCCAGTTTCATGATGCTTCGAAGTTTCGTTTGCATTCTTTGATCATTACCACAGCAACCAAGTTCAAATTTAAACATATGATCTGTCAAACTAGGATTCATTCTGGCATCTGTCTTCTGTTAACATTACCTAAAGTCATAACAGTTTCAAAGGCTTAAATCTGCGGATTTTACATAATTTCTTCTTGTTACGTGTTTAAACATTGAAAGTATTTTATCATACATACTAAGTTTGTTTCTTTTTATGATTAAGCACGGTCTATTGCATTAGTTACTCTTCGCGTGAAAATAGCTGTATTAATTTGTTTATTGTTAATAAAGACATCACCACATGCAAACAACGAGACGATAGTTTCGTGTCTCTAGTCGTGTTCATCATGAGTAAACAGGTACATCACAATCCTTACTTCAGAAGTCGGGGATACCAATTCATTATTCTTCTTGAAAATGCATGCTCCTGCAAAAGCGCCGATATTTGTATTTTATTACTCTGAGAATAATGTATGCTTGGAATACTGATGCTTATTCAGATGTTTTCAACATAGCTATGCATTTATTACATTCTAAGCAGGCCCATAAACTTCTAATATAATCAGTAAAGCATCGTAATACCACAATACGTTTTTGTTTCTGCATTAAAATCTAAATTTAAATAAATCACAGAGGTAGGGAACAGTGATAATCAACAGCTTTCCTTTTTTTACATTCACAACCTGGTTCATCAGCAAGTTATGACGGACGTCTTAACACTCATGTCTACTATATTTAATTTACTTGATTCACTTTTGATCATTTTTCCTTTCAAAACTTTGTTTCCGAGACTTTCCTGGAGTACATACATCATTGGCTGGTTCAGCACGTATCATCCAACCCTAGATACCCTTCAGAAGGTGTTGGTTACGTTGTCGTTTTGAACCACTTCTGTTCATTTTATGCAAGTACACCGAGATATAGTTCGGGAAGTACTTACAGGATAATGACATGTGTGGACTGAAGGAGAGACAATATACATTCAATTCAGGGTGATGGGAAGCTTGACGATGACTATTTGCTCTGCTATTCCCAGTGCTATGCAGTCTTTGCTATTCTTCCAGATTGTGGCCATGCGTTCAAACAGTTCCATCGCATTTGTGAATTTCTGGAGAGGATCTTGTCGATTATGTGGACAACTGGTAATTTCTGTTACTGCTGGAGGGAGTGCATGTACATTGAAAAGGTGACAGTCAAATGAGCTGCATCGTTTTCCGGAAATGCAGTCAAAAGTTGTTATTGGAACTGTTCACAATCAGTAAGCATTGCATTGCATACCTTCTGCCTTGTAGAATGTGTTCAGGAATTGATGATCCATCAAGTGATATATTTAAGCACGTTCTCTGTTATGCTGTTTGAGATGACAAATGTCTGGCACTTAAGTTGCACTATTACTTGCACCTTAACACCGGTAGTGCAATTCAATACGATTTGTTACAGAAGCTGATGATATTGAACTTTATGCAACGGTAAATGAATGTCAGCAATTCTGACTTTAACTTGGAGAAAAAAAAACAGTGATGTATCAGCTGAAGAGGATTGTTTATTGCTTGTATGGTTTTGTCATTATGTATCTTGTTCAGATGTGACAAAGCATGTTTCTTATTACCATTTTAACATCGTTACTCCGTCGGTTTGATTATGAAACGCAGTTGAATTCCTCACATTTATATATCACAGAAAATGTCTTGGTATAAATTTTCTCAAATATTTTATGTTGTGGGTTCAATTACTGATTTGTGAGTGACTTTTTTGTTAATGAACCATCGGATTCAAATAGGTAAACACTACTTTTCTCAGTTGAATCCAACATAACTGACACAAATTCCATGCCATCCTTTTGCCAAACTGTCAAAGTGGTTTTTCCACTTTCTCTATCTGTCCATTCATCTGTGTCTCTCCATGCCTCAGGTCTGTCTGTCTGACTGTCTCTCTCTCACTCCATCTAATACCCATAATTTTACTCTCGCACTCTGTCTCTTATCGCCAAGCTGGTGACCACAGTGACACTTTCCACCAGAAGATTTGGTCTTCCATGTTGCCTCATTGGATGCCTTCCACCATGGTGACAATAGATTGTTTTGTTATTACTAAACATCGCACAGGGATGTCACGTGCTAATTCTACTCATCTATGCTTCTCGAAACTGCTCTGTTTGGTTGACTGTCGCTTTCACCTTCGATCAGTTCCTCATCATTTGTACGGGAGCGAAAAAAGCAATTCTGACCAGAAAAAAAAAGTAGCAACTGTTCTTATAGGAATAGTCTGTGTGCTTCTTTGTTTGAACAAAAAACATTCCATTTCACTTCGTATACGAGGCCTTAAATATCATTAATAACGTAGGCTGGGACAGCAACGTAAAAGATGTGCCACACACCGCTTGGATGGAGTTTGTTTGTCACTATTGATAGCAATTTTAAAAAAACGTGTCACCCGTTTCTCCATATTTTGCTGGTTAATGTACTGAATGTTAGGCATATTATAGTTGTTAGTCCAGCCCGAAGGAGACTCAAGTTTCACAGCAATGAAGTTAATAAATGTGACACAGAAATGGAGAGCAGGAGAAAGTGTTTTGCTCTTTACTATCACGGGCAGTTTCCTCCTGTTGTGTTTAACATAAGCTGCACATTTTCGACTTGTGCAAATTTCAGGCGATAGCTTTCTATCGGTTCGACCGGTTCAAACATCAGCCCAGTTTTTTAGTTTGATTACAGTTAAGTGCGAAAAAGATGGGTTTTTTTCAGGATTTGCCTCTTCTGCCGGCCACAAAGGCTGAACATAAGAATATTTCCTTTCGAAATACAGACGTACGCTCCCAATGGGAAGAACTTGATAGTCTCCACACGCAAAAAAAAAGTCATAGTTCTGGCCAGGATACCCTTAAATTATGTTAAGAATGTAGCCCAAACACTTACTCTTAGTTTTATGCAGATATGAAGTGGACATTCCAGGTCAAATGCAACTGGTGAAACCACTCATTGTTAAGCACAACAGAATGTATTTAAACACAAAATGTGAAACAGAAACAAAAATAAAAACTAAGTTTTAACTAACTGTACTATTGGAAACTTAACTTTCCCGACAACCAACTTAACTGAGGAGCTTTTCTAATTCACGTCACATCCCGATAACATACCCCTTGCCAAATGGTAAATTCAAACACAGACTATTTTTGGCAGGCGAGGTTTCCGAGTGAAAAGTCAGCCAGGAGTCATCTCCTGAAACTTGGAACCATTTGCCATTACAGCAGCTCTCACTTTTACAAATAAGGTAAAGTAGAGAGAAAAATGGACTCGGAGAATTGGCCACTCCCGTGCCATTGTTAATGTCTACATTTTGGAACCTCTGCCATCACGACTTCTCTTTAAAAAACTAGGGCAAAATAACCTTTTCAAGTGACAGCTTCCTCACAGTAGTCCCGTTTAAAAAAATCTGTTCACAAAAACGAATTATCTTTAAAACCCATTAATCTTACTCTGTTGGTATACTACAATACATATGCATTATATTGCTGTTGTACGCACCTGTCACTGAAAACCTCCATATTTTCATCCAAGTCTCGACAACGCATCACAAATTGCTCTGTATCTTCCTACCACGGATAATGTTCAAATCGAAGAGGTGCAATAATCAGGTCCATTTAAACAGCCTACATTTTTTATTCTTAAATTTCTCCTTTAATGAGTTTTGATTGGTATGTGTAATTGCCTCAGACACATTCTTGGCCACATAAATGCTGGAACGTCAATACCGAGCTCAAGGTTTCCTTCTCAATTGTTGAATATTTCTGGTGATAACTGTTCAGTTTCCTTGAGCAATATCGACAGAACTTTCAATCTTCTCGCCATCTTCCTGAGAGAGCACAGCACCAACAATCACATCACACTCAACGATGTCCACCTTGAATGGTTTTGTCAAATTAAGTGTGGCTAATACTGGGGAGGTCGTTAACACAGATTTCAGGCTGTCAAATGCCTTTACACAGTCTGCCAGACACTGAAACGTTTTGCATTTTCTCAGTATTTAAGTGAGTGAACACACTGCTCAATTGGTTATGAATTTCCAACAAAACCATTCAGCCACAATAATTGGAGTACTGATCTCTTCGTCGAGGGCGTGAGAAACCCTGAATAACCTTTGTTTTCACATTCAATGGTGCCATCTGTCCGTATTTGATAATAAGGAACAGGCATGTGATGAGGGCTATAGAACATGCAGAGAACATAGATCACTGCAGCACAGTACAGGTCCTTCGGACCAAGCTTTTGCGCCGAAACTAATCTGACGCCGATCTAACGTCTACAATTCCATGATCGAAAACGGGTTTACCCAACAACCATTTAAATGCCCGGAACGATGGCTCTCAACTTTCTTCAGGCAAAAGCTCGCCACCTTTTCCCCATATGATCTTTCCTCCATACTAGGCAATCGTAGTCAATCTCCTATGCAACCTTTCCAAAGCTTCCACATGTTTCCTATAATGCAGTGACCAGACAGTTTACAATACCCCAAGGGTGACCGTACCAGAGTATTGTCTTGCTGAAACATGATCTCTTGATCCCGAAACACAAACCCTCTACCAATAAAGGCTCATGCACCGTTTGCCTTCTTTAAAGCCCTATAAAAATGGGTTGCAACATTCCGAGATCTATACACATGGACACAGAGATCGTTATGCTCATCGACAACACCAAAAATATTATCAAAGTGAATCACCTCACACTTTTCCCCATTAATATCCATTTTCCACCCCTCATCCCAGCTCTGTATCTTATCTTTATTCCTCTGTAACCTGCAACATCATTCAGCACGATCCACAACTCCATCGAACTTTGTGTCATCCGCAAAGTTGCTTATCCATCCTTCAACACACACTCATCCAGATCATTTGTAAAAATGACAAACGGCATTGGCCCCATACCAGATCCATGCGGGACACCAGTAGTAACTGAACTCCAGGATGAACATTTTCTATCAACCACTATCTTTAGTCTTCTATCCGTTAAACAATTCCTGATCCAAACCACTAAATCACCTTCAATGCTATGCCACTGCATATTGTGCAATTCTCTGCCGGGGGTAACATTAACTAAAGCTTCAATGAATTCCATATACACCACATCAACCACTTTGCCATCATCTAAATCTTTGGAAAGCTTCTCAAAAAACTCAATGAGCTTTGTGAGACACCACCTACCCTTCACAAACCCGTGTTAAATATCTGTAATCAATTTACTCCTTTCTATACGATTACAAATCCTACCTCTTATAATCCCTTCCAACACATTTACAACAACCGAATTATGGCTCACTGGTCCAAAATTGCTAAGGATGTCTTAGTTCCACTTCTTGAACAAGGGGACAACAGTTGCTATCCTCCAGTTTTCTGGACCTATATATTAGACAATGACGATGAAAGATCCGAGGCAAAGGCTCTACAATTACCTCTCTAGCTTCCTAGTGAACCCGAACATAAATGCGTTTCAGAATTGCTAACACGCTCTCCTCATTAACTTCAACCCTGTCTGGCCTAACAGACTTATCTCAACATTGTCCTCGACAACATTGTCTTTTTCTAGTGCGAGTACTAATGAGAAATGTTCATCTATCTCCTGTCTTTTCTCCTCGAACTCCACTCACAATTTCCCACAACTGTCTTTGACTGGCCCGAATCGTGCCCCAGTCATTCTTTAATTGCTGACACACCTGTAGATAGCATTATAATTGTCCTTGAACCTACCTGCCAAGGACTTCTCATGTCCTCTCATGACTCTTTTAAGCTCACTGTTTCGGACCTTCCTGGCTAACTTGTTACTCTCAAGCGACATAGCAGAGCCTTCGGGCCTCATCTTTTCCTAGGCCCCCTTCCTTCTATTTACAAGATATCCAATTTCTTTTGCAAACCAAGGTTCCGTCGCTCGACCAATTTCTCCCTGTCTCACACATATGTACATATCAAGGACAAGCAGTCGCTGTTTCTTGAACAAGCTCCACATTTCAATTGTGTCCAAACCCTACAGTTTCCTTCTCCATCCTATGCAACCTAAATCTTGCCTCGTCGCAACATAATTGTCTTTATTTCCATCTATAACTCTGACCCTGCGGTCTTTACCTAGCCATTTTCCATCGGTCAAGTAACCATAATCGAATTCTGGTCACTATTACCATACTACTCACCTATGACTAAATATAACACTTCGTCTAATTTATTGCCTCGTATTAAATCAAATAATGCATAGTCTTTTGCTGGCCTAAGAATATACAGTGTCAACAAACTCTCCCATTCACATTGGATGAATACTGACCCGTCTAAAGTTCTCGACCATCGCACTTCCAGTAAATATTTGGAAAGACCCCATCAAAGCTGCACTGTTATTTCGCCTAATCCACATTTTTCGTTGCAATTATTTCCTTTACATCGATGGAAATTTTCCAAGGCCTAGCAAAACCTCCCAACAGCGTTACCTCTCCTTTCCCATTTCTATCTTCAGCCCATGCTTCCTTAATAGACGAGTTCTCATCAAGAAACTTTTCTGACACTGTAATGGACTCCTTCACTAACAATGCCACACCTCCCCTTCTTTTATCACCTTGCATGTTCTTACTGAAACATCTAATCACTGGAACCTGCAACAAAACTTTCAGTTCCAGCTCTATCCATGTCTTTGAACTAACCACACCATCCAAGTCCCAGGTAACAACCCATGCTGTAACATTTGGTTTTGACAATATTACTGATGGGTGCACTCCAGTTATGGCAACTCACATCGAATATGCAACCTTGGAAAATTCTTTCAATCTCTTTCTGGACTCTTTCCAACTTTAGAAGTTGAAGTCTATACGGATAAAGTTTAATTGGAACAGTATTTCCTATATCTGCATAATGCATAATTACATTCGCACTTCGCAGCTTACTTCCATGGATCTCCCCATGCAAACGCAATAATTCTTTCAGGTCATATCGTTTTTCCCTTTGAGGGTAACTCAATAATTAATTCGAATTTTTGAAACATCCCCATTTTCCAGTGTAATTTGAGGAATGCCCAATTCTGAATGCTTTTTACTTGATTCTTCACTATGTGCTGTAACCAGAACATTTTCTGTTTGTTTTCTTTCCCTGTCAGAATACGTTTTCAGCATATCCACGTAACACACTCTGTGAGATTTCTTCCTATCTAGAATCATTATGAAACAGTTCACCTCACTCAATCTCCTTTCGATCAGTTAAAATCCACGGAACTTAGCTTTCGAAGGTTTATCTCACACGAGATGTAATACCAAGATTTTATCTCTCTTGGAAAAGTTGTGAGTTTTTGATTTCTTATCTGCTTTCTGTTTCATCGTCTTGCCTTCAATTTAACCATTCTATAACAATTGACACAAGGTCCAAATATGTGGTGGCTTAATTTTGTATCATGAGTTTCTCCTTAATCAATTTTAGTGTATTTTGACTTCATGCCCAAAATGTATTTCAAATGGATTGAACTTATTCGATTCATTTGGTACATCTCTAATGACAAAGGTTAAAGCCGAACTCCCTAATCTGAATAATCTGGATAGTCTTTACTGTAAGCTCTGAACATTGTCCTTAATGTCTGATGCCAGATTTCTAGCGATTCCTACGATTCATGAAGGTCCGCAGGGGATTTGAATTGTTTAGTTCCTCAGATTTCCGTAGCTGCCTTGAATCATTTCGATGTAAACATTAATCCTTAATCTGGTTGTATTTCTATGGGTAGTGAATATTCAGGGAATAATTTGAGCAACACCTCGACAATACTTCAGGTAGAGTTATTATGTAATGGAATGGTCTCTGGGAATCTTGTGGACACATTCATTATAGTCAACAAATACTGATACCAACTTTTTCGGTCAGGTCGTCTTCCAACGTAATCTATTAAATCATTCATCAAATGCATGAATAGGTACTAAATGAGATGGTTTTATTGCTACATGTGGTTTTCCAATTACCTGATATTCATAACACGTGTGGCACATTTCACTCCCTAATTATGCTGTCCAGATCAATAACAATGTTTTTTTGTATTTTAGGTCATGTTTTTCGTACCCTAAATGACGTCGTCCTGTTAATTCATGTGCCATTCGCAAAACCTGCTTTCCCCAACCCACCAGCAATACGAAGTGATGAACGTCTGTCAATTCTCCAGAGCCTGAATATGTTAGAGTCTCCATTTTGTCAACAAGAAATGATTTTGAACATCGTGACACTCAGTGATGCACTCAGATTCTTCTTCCGTCTATACCTTTTGATATATTTGCTTCTGATTTTCATCATTCTGCTGCAAAGCAATTAAATTTCCCTGATCTCAAAATATTCACTTTCTCCGCCATTTGTTTCTGTTTTGCATCAACTAGTAGAAAAAAGAAAGTTTCCTGATAATTCTATTTTAACTTCCTTATATGTGTTCATTGGTGTCTCCTTCCAATTCACCTGGTGATATTATGACATTAACGTATCATTAGAGAAAACAAAATCAGGATATGTTTTCTGTATTACCGAAGTTGCCTGATTTTCCACTAACTTTTCAATCTTAGTTGGCTGTACTCCTACCTCTGTCTGAGCAAACTCGTTAGCAAGGCGATATTGTATTCCTGGAGCTGATAGTTCCCACAGTATATCTACCACCGTTTCTCCATTTTTTCACTGGTCACTCGAACCTCACTCGACATAATTAACCATTTCTGGTCTCACCATGAAGTCCACGTACTAGCACGTTTTCTGTTATTGACCTTCTGAGTTACATTTCTTCTCATCTCTGAACATCAAATATTGACATTATCCCATAACTGTCAATGCTGTAATTACTTTATCTGCTGTTCCTGCCTCTGAGTAAATTTAAACTTTGCAAGGTTTAAGAAGCTCTGGAACTTCCTCATTAACAAGCTTTCCACCAGTCTGTAAAATTGGGTGCAGCATTTCAAAAAGAACTGTGCCTTCCTTTACCACTATAACAAAATTCATTAACCATCCTGTTTTCCTATGCCTGTCTTTCCTGAGCTTTTTCTCACCCCCACATTCAACGTGACGTTGTGTACCCTAATTTCTTGCAGTGAAGGCATCAAATGATTTTAACTTCTCTCTATCCTTCATAGCGCTCGTGTTTACCATCCGGTAAGCGAATTTTATTATTTTCACCGAGATCTACTTTCCACTTACGACTTTCCCCTTCAATGATTTCTATCCCTCAAGGATTGAAATTAATGTTGGAAGCCAAAACTTGATGCAATGACCAACTCATATTCATCAGCCATTTCAGCTGCGATTCTTGCTTTTGTAAATCTCTGCTCTTCTAATTGATTCTCTCTATCTCAGGAAGTCAATTTTTTGAAATGTCTGAAACTAATCATCTCGCTGAGAACGTTATATGATTGGCATATTTTACTGCCCATATCCAATTATGAAAATTACTTTGTTTGATCGTTTCAAACTCATTGTAGGATTGAACAGATGCCCTGATTAGATTCCTCAACCGTTGTCTATTGGCCTTCGGCACATGCTGACATGTACTGCAGATGGTTTTCTTTACGTCATCATAATCTCTGGAAATCTACTCTGATAGTGATCCAAATACCTCACCAGATCTACAGAGCAGCTTTGTTTGGATCAAGTGAACCCATGTGGTCTCTGGCCACTTCATTACTTCCGCCTCCTTTTCAAACGTGATGAGAATAGCTTTTACACGTCTACTCTAAAATTTATGTAATGTTTGGATGTACTTAAACAGATCTCTGCCAGGCATTTGGCGACGATGTGAATTGACAACATCTCTATCTGCCTCGAGAAGCCTAACTTCTACATTCATCTCCATTCATTTAAGCCGACTATTCTGTGTAAGTACAAATTTCTGAATTTTAAACTCTCTCCACCTTTCTTCTCTCTCATTTCCCCCTTCTTCTCTCTTTTTCTCCCTTTCCATGCTCTCTCTCTCCACACCTTCTCCTAGGGCCTTTCACTACTTTTGCTTTTTTTTTGTTGAAGCGTTTCTCTCCTTTTCGTTTTGTCATGCCAGGGCAAGTCATATTCTCCTCTTCCTCTTCTTCTGATCGTCATCAAACTGCTCTGTTTCCTTTTCATGTTAAAGCTGCATTATCTGTAATCGAATTCTCGTCATTTCCAAAGATTCTGAAAGCATTTCCTGCAAATTTAAATATCGAGCAATTGCTGTAATTACTTTGCCGTTAGGAAAGATAATAATGATTGACTCAAAGCAGAGACTGTGCTAAAAAAGATAAAAAGAAAAAGTCAGACTTGTTTGAAACGAATAATTGGGGTTGTGTTGTCATGGATCAAAATAAATTGAAACTTGGCCAATCAGTTTAAATTAAGCTTCAGATAACAAAATCCGATCGAAATTGGATTTAATTGTTTGATAACATCAAACCAATGAAATGAACCAATGCCTTGGGGTATAAAGCCGAACGTTCTAAACAGTTAAGAAGAACGGCAAACAGCACCAACAAAACAGACTGTCAGCCGAATAGTTCTCTGAAAGCTATCTGTCCATAATTAAAATTGTGCAGCAGCCGACTGAAGAAAAGATGACAGCAGAAAATGCAGAAGAGAATCTGCAGAGGGAAATCTACCAAGAAGAATGGATAACTGGTTGAATTTTGAAACTTTTCGGAAGTCATAATGAGACTTTTTTTTAGCAGAACAGTGTTATGGAGTGGCACTTAAAGAAAAAGATAAGAGTAAGAAGTTGGAAACAAGTTGTGGTTTTAATGGTCTGTTGGACTTAAAGAATGCAATTGTTAATTTTTACTTTAAATCGTGAAATCTGGGATCGTTCTTTGTCTCTCAAAATTTAACAGATTATGGCGCAAGATGAGTTTCTATGTGTGTCTGGTTTAAATTAACATAGGGATTTTCCCCTGTCATAATATAATAAATTTGACTTGCTCATGCAGGTTGAAAATAGTGGTTTATGGCATGACTGTGATGCAGCACCTAAAGTTATTGTACCGAAAAGCCAACAAGGATCTCGTGCTCCATTTTATTTTAAGAGATTAACTTCAGCCCTTCAATTCCAGAGTCGAAGGACATCGGGGCAGGCAGGAAGTGGAGTTGACATCAAAAATAGTTCATCCATGATCTTATGATATTTTGGAACTGTAATGTGAGCTGGACGACTTACATCAGTTTTAAGTCAAACGGTCATGCCTTAATGAGAATACCAAAAAGCAACTTTGCAGAATGATCACCAGCTAGCTTTTCGAAATTTCGAATCCTTCATTCCACATTGAACATAAGTAGTGAGCATTTGGTAGATTGCTTGGAAATTTGTGTTTGAGGTGACAAATTGATCAGCGACGATTTTAGCGAAGACATGTGCAAGCTAGAGTTATATAGTCTTCAACTCTGTCAACTACATATGTTTATGAACACTTTATTTCACTTCCCTCTCAAAAGTGCTCTATCAATTTTCACGTTACTAATAGATCTAATGTCCATACTTTTTCACCATTTATGTACAAGTTTATTTTTCACGCATTTCCCACGTTCCTTTGTTTATTATCCCACAGCACACCATCTGCAACGAGCCAGTTTGGAGTAAGTCGTCTGAAATCAGGAGATTCTAATCTTCTGACGATGTATTTTAAAAATTATCTCGGCACTACTGAGAGAAACTAAAGCACCCCATCTCCCGTGATACCCAACGACCCCTCAAAGCATTCATAAAAATCGCGTCTTTCCTTTCTAATGACACAATCTCCTGACTTTTATCAATGACCCTGTTTTTACATGGCTGCTGGGATTAGAACATAATTATTGACCAATATATCCATTGGAAGTTCGAATGATTTTAAAAGTCCGGATATGTATATTGGAGAATATGGGTATTCTAAAGAAGAAGTGTTTATACTCTGAAATAACAACTGCAACAAGATACTCGGTTCATGTCGAACACAAATAAGATATAGAGCAGAGCACTTTCCGAATTGTTCATTCATAAATTCCCAGAACATATCGGCACAAATTACATTCAGAGTAAAGCTTTCGCTTCTTTGTTCCCATCGGACCTTCCAGGTGTGTCCGGATGGACAGTTCAAATATAAAGTTTATGATCGATTTAACTAAAAATGGACAAGGACTAAAGCATTGTGGAAACTAAGGCAAGACACAAGCAAAATGACTGTGCTATTAAACATGCCACAGAATCCAGACTGGCTGCAGCGACAAACAGAAATTTTAAAATCATCAGGGCAGTTAAAGAAATAAAATAAAAATCTGAATTTGTAGTTGTAATGAGTCAGCTCAATCAGAAACATCGAGGTCTGTATTACTCACAGGGGCGCCTCACATCCTTATTTGAAAGAGGCTACGTGAACCCAGCACCAGCAATAATGCATATATAGGGATCATCCTGCCATCAACATGGATGCCAGTGCCCAGTTTGACCCGAGCGACCAACTATGCCGTCAGCCACCGTGATCTGTTGCATTCACCCACAGATATATGTTTGGACAGAATGTATGTATCCAATAGCCTCACTGAATGTTTATCAATTTGGGAAGTTCGATTTTTTTGTTTCCACTGATGGGAAAAGGCAGAGCAGACAAATGCACCAAAAGAGGGATTGATGTGGGAGTTTTCTGCTGGACACGCATAGGTGAGCAGGCTATTCCTGACAGTCTTAAGTCAGTCAAACATAGAGGGCATTAAGCAAGCACGACACCGCAATGATTTTTTAAAAACAACTTATGGGACGAGTTTATTCAGATGCCTATGCCAAATGGAAGCGTTCCCTCCACGTCAGTGACAGGTTATTTCTAAAATAATGATTGTATGTCGTCTCAACGCAAGTCATGAATCAAATTATATATCAATACCATGAAAGGCAGGCGCGCCAGGGAATTGAGACCACGACAGAACGAAGAAAATCATTGTGTCAGTGACCCGAGTTGCATAGACTTGCAGCACGTAAGAAAGGAAACTGTCTGGTATCCGCCTAAAAAAATCCATACAATTGCATGCAAAAGGGAGAACAAAGAGGTGGATGGGCCCCAGGAATCCTTTAAATTCAGTACACATATCCCCTGCCAGCGTGTGACAATGGATATACCTGCATTCTGATCGTCGTAGGTACTATCACAAAATGGGTCAATACTTTCCTTGTTACTTAAATACACCAAAACCAACAGTACATACCATAACAGAGCAGGCATTTAAAGCATGGGGTCTACTCCGCGCTATCAAGTCAGATCGGTGAACCCATTTCATAGGCTGAGTCATGCAAATTGTGATAATTATGCTTGGTATCAAGCAGAACTTCCACATTGTATACTGAACACAATTCAGTGGGATAGTGGAGAGCATGAACCACACCCTAAAAGGGAAGATTATGAAGACGGTGGAGCAGAATAAGAAAAGCTGAAAGACACTTCCAATTGTCCTCATGATGCTACGCAAGACCGTAGTCTGATCGCTAGAGCAAACGTCGTACATTCTGATGACAGGCCGATCCCTGAAGGGAAACGAATCCCTGTATGGCCTCGACTTCACAGAAATCGAATTCACTGTCCTAATACACAAATCAGCAATGCAGCATCGCACTGATAATATAAAAACCACTCAGCTAAATGCACCTGTCAAGTTAAGGACGAGAAGGAACGTGAGCAAGATGTACTTTGATAGCAAAGTTTACTCTTTTTTTGTATTTGCTTTACCTAATTTAAGTACCGTTTCCTCATATGCCATCTTCATCAGTTTATTTGCTCCAGTATAATTTGTGCTTAGCACGAATTGGATGGTGCTGCAGTCACTGCCTTTCATGCTGTGATCGTTCACAACAGGATCAAAACGAGGGCCTTTGGCTGGACGGGACTCTCAAAATTATGCAGTTTATGATAGATTTGATGAAAAGTGAACAAATAGGGAAGTATACTGGGTACCTTATGCGAGCTTTGACAAAATTAACAGTGTTATTACAAATGCGGCATCATCCAGACCATAAGACCATAAGACATAGGAGTGGAAGTCAGGCCATTCGACCCATCGAGTCCACTCCGCCATTCAATCATGGCGGATGGGCATTTCAACTCCACTTACCCGAATTCTCCCCGTAGCCCTTAATTCTTTATGACATCAAGAATTTATCAATCTATCAATCAAAGCAGACATGCACTGAGCAAGTGTTTTTTTTTCTGGTGCTTCGACTTGGAAGTTTCGTCTTGCATTTTGGAAACCTCATGGTCAAACCAGTGGATATCCAACACTTTTATAATCATTTTATAAATTCACACGAATTCCATGTGCAAAACTGTCAAGAACGTTGTTCATAGTGTTGCTTTGAAACAAGTAAATATTCAAACTATGCTTTGAGCATGCTTGGACCATTACCTCATCCACAGCACAATTCCTAAGCTGCCAACTCCATTTTTAAAAAAAACTAAGACCAAAGATCACGAGAGCTAACACACCCAAACATCAAAATTCAGCCTTCTTCTCCCAGGCACCAAACAAATTAAAAGTTCTCTGCCGTCAACATCGACATCAAACATCCAGGTTAGATCGGGACATCTGCTGGTAGATTTAACAAACAATGCTCTCGCACTGTTACCATCCATCTCAATTTATCCACGCAGTTAATTCTATCACCAAGATAGAGAGGAACAGTACAATATCAAGGGAACCTCAGCACCTCCTGCTGGAAATACTTGTGAGGCAGCATGTCATGCCATTGGTCTGGAATGTCAACTGCTTTGCGACACATCTGCTGTATGCCTTTTTAAATATTTCAATCATTCTTTGATTTCTGATTCCGAGCATTATTACTAAAATATCTCCTGCTATTTGTCTCTATCACTGCCAAATGAAGATCCAATATTGTTGGTGCATAAGAACTAGAACAGGAGTAAGCCATCTGGCCCTTCAAGCCTACTCTGCCATTCACTAAGTTCATGGCTGATCTTTCTGTGGGCTCAGCTCCACAAATCTGCCCTCTCACCATAACCCTAAATTCCTTTAAGTTTCAAAGCAAATGTCTTAGCTTGAAAAACATTTACTGAAGTTGTGTCAACTACTTCAGTTGGCAGGGAATTCCACATATTCACAACCATCTGGGTGAAGAATCTCCTTTTCAATTCAGTCCACACCCTGCTTCTCCTATTTTTGAGTCTACATCCTTTTATCCTTGTTTCACTTGCCAGTGGAAACATTCTCTCTACTTCTATCTTATCTATTCTCTTCGTAATTTTATATTTCTTTCATATTCCCCTCATTCTTCTGAATTCCAATGAATATAATTCCAGTCTACGCAATCTTTCCTCATAAGCCAATCCCCTTAACTCCAGAATCAACTGGGTGAACCTCAACTGCATCCCCTCCAATATGAGTACATCCTTTCTCAAGTAAGGAGACGAAAACCGCATGCAGTACCCCAGGTGTGGCCTCACTAGCACTCAGTACAGCTGCAACATAACCTCCCTGCTTTTCTACTTCATCCCTTTAGCACTGAAGGACAACGGTCGTAAAGCAATATGTTCCTCTGAGAAGTTTCATGGTCCACTGCACACTTAGCTCTGCCACGCATCAAGCGTCATCTGCAAACTTGGACACACTACCCGTGGTCCCCAACTTCAAAACTATGTAAATTGTGAATAATTGCGGTCTCTACACTGATCCCTGAGGCACACCACAAGTTACTGATTGTCAACCAGAATGGCACACACACATGGCTTCCTGTTAGTCAACCAATCCTCTATCCATACTAATACTTCACCCATAACTCCACATATCTTGATCTTCTGCATTATCAATACCTTTGAAAACAGTTTAACACCTTGGGAACTGGAGTTCAGAAATAAACAGGCTGCAGCAAAAAAAAAACAACCGCAAGTGTCAAACTCAGAAAACTCAACATTTCCATGATGACTGATCCAAAGCAAGAATGGAAACCATTTCCAGTGCTGTTAACGTCACTGATCAGAGTACTGTAAAGGAAACACACACTCCTGAAGATCAGTTGCTGGATTTATTCATACGGCAATAGAAATAATGAAACATCAACAAGATTTGTGCTAACAATTGAGTTGCAATCCACTGAACACGTTTGCCTCCTTAACCCATGACAACCCAAAGACACATGGCAAAGCGTGGCAACAGTGGTAAATACTGAGCCTCCGTGTAACATCCTGAGTTAAGTTACATCAAAGACAGATTTGAAAAATTTATCATTAGTTTGTAGTGCATTTTGTTGTTACATATGAATTCTGTTCAATTTTTAAAATTTTAATTCTGAGTCGACTGGCTGTTCTTTTACTGGTTCATGAGTTAATAAAGAAACACAATGCTGCAGCAAAACACTGATTTGGTACAGCCCAATGTTTGATACGAAGGAAACTTACCTGTAATCTTTCGAAAAATGCAATTCTCCAAATGCAGGTACTGCACGTGAATGCATGCAAAGTAATGTAACCTGCACACTGTTCCAACAAACAATCCCAGAGTATGTTCAAAAATAGAAGAATACACAATGAGAAAATGTGTGAAATTGTACAATACAGAAGGCCCTCACATGAACCCTCACATTAAATCCGGCTCCCAGATGACCTATCCCGCTAATGTCTATATCCAGTGTTAGATCTGAATATTTCTAGCGCCAAAATGCTATTTTCAAATTATAATCAGATTACAGAGTATAGACAATGGATCGTTTTAAAGAGGGAGGACTTACAAGTTAACCAGAAGGAGTGAGAGGTAAGCATGAGATTCATGAAATATAAAACAAAGATTTGTAATGCCATACTTGCGACATTGATATTGTATGGTTCGATCTAAGTACAGATGTCAACTATGATACTTTTTACACGACTGCAAACATTGTGAAAACTTGTCTGAGAGAAATCAGTTTGTATATTTGCATTTGTATTCCTATTAACGCTGCGCTATATACAGGGATTTTTTTTGTTTTCTTTATGTCATTTATTGTCTAATCTAGGACTGCTACTTTGGGATTTCAATTCATAAATGCCGCATTTGTTTCAAGTAAAGTGTAGAAGCGACAACAAGTTACTAGATTGAGTTCCAATCGAAATAAACATTATTATATAAATATTGTCCCATGCTACAAATAAGAAGACACTTGCAAGGGGCATTCCAATCTTTAATGCAGAATTCTGCTTTGAATGTTCTGTTTGCAGAATCAATTAATCATCTCAAACAAGACCAATAATCGACGGAATTGCAATTTGACTGAACTTTTAATGCAGTAAAACTGACCAAACCTTGGAATTTTTAGAAATGCATCACAAGTTGCTTTTTGCACTATGATTTTTCTTAATCTCTATATTTTTATAATGCTTCAAAGAAAAGGAGCTACAAAGAAAGCTAAGAACGAAACATGAAACAAAACAGCAAGGAATATAAAGACAGATGCCAAAAGTTTCTGTAAAACATACGTATTATTTCAGGATCCTTAGCTAACACTTACTGCACATGTAGGGAGAAGCAATCACTAGATACGTATTTCCTTCTCTCTTATCAGCCTTCCACAAGTACCATTCCCCTGTAACTTCCAGTCCCAATCCTCATCCACTCCTGGCACCACCTTCAACAGAGTCCCCTCCAACCGCAGAGTGTCTGCACTGAAACACACCTTCCAGTTGAAGCGCCACTTTACCAGAATTTAGCTCAGTATAGTCTTCTTTATTCAGTGTTCACAGTTTGGTGTCTTCTCTCTGTCGGAAACGAAGTATAGACTGGCTGACGACTTCGTAGAACTCAAACATTCTGCCCTCAAAACAAAATCCTTGAATTGCCCTTTGACGGCTCCTTCAGCACATCATCGTGTTCCCTTGTCAACATTTCTGTCCCAAGCTTGTTGCAGTGCTTCTGGATACCTCCTCTAAACAAAACGAAGAAGAACTTCCGTGAATGGTGGAAGTTCAGGTTTGTTTTTGTTCAGTTTTATTTTAATTTTCATTTACTCAATCATTTTCCATAATTTAGCACAGATGGAATGGAGAGAAGCGCAGTTACATGTCGGTCCTTCAGGATGTGGGAGAGAAAGGACGTCACTGGTGTCCTTGCTGACATCGCCAGCGATAAGTGTACGGAACTCCAGCTCCTCAGAGCCTGAAAGACTGAATACATCCGAACTGGGGGAGCATCAATAACCTGGGCAGGAGAATTGTTACAGCCATTCTGGAGCGCTTAAACTACATTGGCATGGTGGTGGGAAACTCAGATACGGATCAGATTATGGATTGTGTGGTGAACAAACAGATACAGGGCGCAGAGTGTCTGTGAGGAGGGATAGGCACTTGACAGGGAAAAGATGTAGTGAGTGTGTTGAACTGCGTCTTTTGAATGCAAGAGTTTCAGGAACAATGGTGACTTACTAAGAACTTTGGTCAGTACTTGAACTATGATCAGATAAGAAAATACTAAATGCCCGACAGGGTGGAAATAATCCTTTCGGCTCACCTGATCGGCCGAAGAGTAACCCACCCAGGATCACTTCTGTCTGGTTAACGCACTTAACACAAATGGCCAACTCACTTGACCTGCACATCTTTTGACAGTGGGAGGAAACCCACGCAGACAGGTGAGAACGTGAAACGTCTACAAAGACAGTCGTCCCCAGCTGGAATCAAACGAGAGAGCATGGTGCTGTGAGGCAGCAATGCTAACCACTGAGCCGATTGGGTCTGCAGTCAAGGCTTGAATATCACAGTGACAAGAATGTCCTTTGAATGTTCCAAGTTTTAGTTGTTTCAAACTGAGTAGTAAAAAGGTAAACGTCTTGGTGGAGGAACATCACTAGTCAGTAATATTATTAATGTTGCAGATAGAAAAATCGCCAAGAAGGGTCTGTCTGCAGGATCACTGTGGGTGAAAGTCAGAAACAGGAAAGGAACATCACTTTATTGGGTGTTTTCTATCGGACACCAATACCAACAGATTGTGAGGCAGATATTGGACATGTGTAGAAGTAACGTGGGTTTTGATATTGGTGACTTCGACGTTTCTAAAATTGCATGGCTAAAATTACTTAGCACAAATAGTTTGGATGGGGATTTTGTCAGGTCTGGCCCCGAAGGGTTCCTGATGCAATATATCGAGAAGCTGGGTAGAGAGGAGGCCATATTGGATTTCGTGCTTGGCAACGAACCTGGCCATATGCCAGATCTCTCGGTGGGAGAGCATTATCTTGATAGTCATCACAACTTCCATAACCTTTGCTACAAACATGGAAAGGTTTAGGAGCAGGCGGTATGAGAAAATTTTTTAATTGCGGTGGGGAATTGCAATGCTTTTTGGCAAGAATTGGGGCAACTGGATTGGGAACTAATACTTTCAGGGAAATTCACAACAAAAACGAGCAATTTGTTCCAGAAGCACCAACTGAAAGTGTTGGACAGGTTTGTCCCCATGAGGCAAGAAAGGGTTGGGAGTTTGAAAAAATCTCGGATAACAAGTGATGTGGATAATCTCCGCCACAGGAAGAAAAATATTACTTAATGATTAGGAGGCAAGGATCACAAGGGGCTTTAGAGGATTGCAAAGTACCAAGGAAGGACCGTCATTTGTTTGAGAGGAAAGCGAGAGATAGAGAGAGAGAGACGAGAGCGAGAGAATGAGTGTGTGTGTTTGTGTGTGTGTGAGAGAGAGACTGAGAGAGAGGGGGGTGCATGGGGTCTGGCGTGAATGTAAGTTTTTCTACTTCAAATGGACTTACCTCGAGCGCCAACAGCCTTCCTTTGCTGCAGCAGCCGGAGCAGTGAGTGCAAGGTGCCGAGTGGGAGCAGTCCAATTGCTGTCTGAGACCGATATTTTTTGGGGAGTAGATCAACGGTTCTGTGGACGAAAACGAGACGCCTGAATGATACGTTGTCTCCCAGGTGCGCTCAGGGATGTCTCAGATCGGCAGAAGAATTTTCTGAAAGTGGAAGATGAACAGCTACTCGTCGTGTTGCATATGGGCATCAATGATATCGGAAAACAAATGGATTGAGGTCCTGCAAGCAGATGTAAGAGAGTTAGGAGGCAAGTTAAAAAAAAACGACAACAGAAGTTCTAACAACAGGATTGTTCCCAACGCCACGTGCTTGTCAGAGTAGAAATGAAAGAATAGACAGGGTAAAGGCATGGCTTGAGAGATGGTGAAGGAGGGAAGCGTTCTGATATTTGTGTCATTGAGACTAGTTATGGTGCAGGTGGGACTATTACACACTGCACAGTTTACATCCGGGCTGGACTGGAACCAATGCCTGTTGGGGTGCTTTTGATAATACTGTAGGAGAGGGTGATAAGAAAATGAGAGATGGACAGTTTCAGGGGCCTGTCGGTAAGGAAAATTTCCCACTTAAAACGGACTTACCTGGCCCCCATTTGCAGCAGTAGTGACAGTGAATGGCTGAGTGGGAGCGGTCGAAGTACGCGCTCGGAGGGTGAGTGAACTGATATATTAGATGAACAGAAGAATTAAGAAACTGCATTTGCAGTTTTTCCGACCCAACCTCCTCCTCTCATCCAACACAAAGGACTCTGTGATGTGTTGATACTGTTTTACTTTTTTATTGTATCGTTGATTTAAAATTTTTTTTCGTTCCTTTATCCTTCAGCTAAGTTCAGACTAAGTTAAACTTACAATTACAAACGGCAAGGGATAAACCGCACTTTTCTCCTCTTTTTCAACGTGGAATCTCAAGAACACAGATGATATCCCTGACTCTTCACGTGCGGAAAGTGTGTCCAACTGCAGCATGTGTTCGACATTGTGACAGCTCTAGAGCTGCAGAAAGGCACACGTTGGAGCTTGCGTGATGCTGGGGGACTTGTGAATAACACGATTGGTGAATTGGTCACACCACATATTAGGATTGCTGGTGGAGAAACTGAATGTGTGATGAACCAGCAGAAAAAGAGCAGGAAGGTCTTGCAGGTGTCGCCTGTGGGTCATCTCCTTCCACAACAGGTATACCATTTTGGATGATGTTGCGGGGTATTGCAACCCTGGGGAAGGCAGCATCAGTCGTATTCAGAGGACAGTGGCTGCCTCTGCTGTGCAGTAAACTGCAACAAAAGAGAGGAAGGGGTATTGTCCAAGGGGACTTAACTGTATGGAGAATAGACAGACCGTCCTGTGATTGGAGCAAGACTCGCAAATGGTATGTTGCCTCACAGGTGCAAGTGTCAGGCATGTTCCAGATCGGCTGCAGAGCATTCTGAAGACGGACGGTGAAGAGCGAGTTGTCGTGCTGCATTTGGACAGCAATGGTCGAGGTAGAAAAAGGGGTAAAGGTTCTACAACAGTATTTAGAGAGTTGAGAACCATGTTAAAAAAGTAAGAACTCGGAAGTAGCAATCTCAAGATTGCAAACAGTACAGCACTCTCCTCAGATTCAACGGTAAAGCATAGGCAGGATGAATGCGTGGCTTGAGTGATGGTCCGGGGGAAGGGTTCATATTTTTGAGACTTCAGGACCGGTTGTGGCTGAATGGATCTATGACAAATTGGATTGTCTACACCTCGGTT
Organism: Hemiscyllium ocellatum; assembly: GCF_020745735.1. Lineage (NCBI taxonomy): Eukaryota > Metazoa > Chordata > Chondrichthyes > Orectolobiformes > Hemiscylliidae > Hemiscyllium > Hemiscyllium ocellatum. Next base: position 1,169,997 of record NW_026867576.1, on the reverse strand, counting down.
GGTCTGGAACCAAATTCCTTGGTGATGTTTTTTTTCACCAACGCTGTTGGGGACGATGAATATAATGTGGCAGGGGATGGGGATCAAATGAGGAGGTTAGCGGACGGTATGGAGCGAGTTACGAAAACTTTAATGAACCTAGATAATGGAGCTGGCGTGACTCAGGAGAAGAGTAGGTCGGGTGAAGATCATGATCGAAAAGGGAGTAGTTGCCTGAGATGCTTTGTTTTAATGCAGAAAATGTGTTAGCAAAGGTAGATGAACGTTGGGCTTGGGATAGTAACTGGCAGAATGATGTTATTGCCATGACTGAGATTTGGTTGAGGGAAGGGCAAAGACATGGAGCAAAGTACATAGAACGTTGCAGCGCAGTGCAGGCCCTTGGCACTCGATGTTGCGCCAATTTGTGAAATTAATCTGATGCCCATCTCATCTACATCCTTCCATTATAATCCACATGTATGTCCTATGTCTACTTAAATGCCGTTAACATTGCCAAGTCTATTACTGTTGCAGGAAGATCCTTCCAGGTGCCAACAATCCTCTGTGTAAAGAAACTAACCAGATATCTGTCCTAAATCTCTCGCCTCTCAATTCGAATCTCTGTCCCCTCGTTTTAGTCGCCACTATTCCAGGTAAAAAAAAGGCTGTCACTGTTCACCTCACCTAACCCTCTGATATCCTTGTACATCTCGATAAGGTCACCTCGCAACATTCTTCTCTCGAACGATAACAGCCGCAATTCCACCAGTCTTTCCTCGAAAGACCATATTGTCATACCAGGCAACATCGTAGTAAATCTCTGAAACCTTTCCAAAACTTCCATTTCCTTCCTATAACGTGTTGACCAGAACTGCATGCAAAACTCCAGGTGCGACCTTACCACTCTTTCGTTCAGCAGAACCAAGACCTCGTGACGCCGTGGCATTTAAAGAGAGGTTGATTCGATAGCAGAGGAAACATGTTCCTGTCAAAATGAGGGATAGAAATTGCAATGCTGAAGGAACCATGGATGACAGGTGAAATTGTGAGACTGGCTAAGAGGAAAATGGATGCAAAATCTTGGAGACTGAAGGCAGACGAAGCGTTGGAATAACATCGGAAACGTAGGACCAACCTGAAGTGAGGAGTTCAGAGGAATAAAAGAGCATATAGGGGTTGGCCGCGACATTGGCATAAATTGATTTTAAAAAATTAACCTCTTTGTTGATTCCCAGAATGCGGAGGACCTGCTGGCAAAGCACTGAATTTTGAGAAAAGAATTTATGAGGGTATTCTCTCTGCCTCTAGTGATGCAAGCATCATACAACGAATGAAGCTGTTGCCTGATGCAAACAAAATTGACAGTTCAAGTGCACAAAATGTATTGTTCATTCCCAGAAGAGTTCTTTGAGAATTGCAACGCTGTCAAATGAAACTACATAATAGTGAATGTCCGAATGCATAGAGGGAAAGGAAAACCCAAAGCAAAACTAAATCAGTTCTGAAGAGGATAAGTGAACTAATTTTGACAAGACGCATTAGAAGACAATGCAATACCAGAAACTCTTCGAGCTTTCAGAGGCATTTACCTCTTTCAGAAATGTTAAATCTCTACATTAAGATTTATTCAGGACCGAAGTTTTCTACCTCATTCAGGACCATGACCCATGCTGTTTATGAGCTACAGTGTCACAATGTTGGCCTTTTTTTACAAGATTACTGAGCGCTTAAGTTACTTTTTATTCCCAGCGAGAGTATAATTGACCAGATTCCGAGTTTAAAGGTTTTTGGGGGCCTGTTTTTACCCTAACAGCTAATGCCTCCGGCCTGAGGCACTCACATCTTCAGAAAAAAACACGGTATAATAGAAGTGGAGTGGCCAGCTAGCTGTGAAGCTAATGTTCGTTTAGGTTAGCGATTGTACCTCAGTTCAGCAGTAATGTGTGTAAGAAAGGCTTGTGGGCAAGTCCATCCGTATACTCTTCCTCACACACTTCAAACCTGTAAGCCCGAATTTGTTTCAATTTTACTCTTTGTGCTAAGTCATGTGTTTCTTTGAACTGTTGCAAGTATTTTCGCAACATTATCATTTGGTCGCGATTGTCTGTCGGGTGGTTGGATCGGATAAGTTAACTGGTATTGTATTTACTGGTCTTTCCATCTCATTTCATAATTTTCAAATTAATTCTGGCGGTTTAAAATTGGCAGCTGGACCATCTAATTCTGTCTGGGAATATCCATGACACATTACTCTTAGACAAATAACTGAATTTACGGTCTGCTCTACTTCTTAAAATTGTTTTGAATTGTCGGGTTCTGGTCTATAATAACTGTGAAACTCAATAATTTAGTTCTGCTTCAACCTCATCAATTGGAAAGTGACAGAAATTAAAAGGAACCCAAGTTAATAACTGCTCGCTGGCCTGGCTGCGATACGAAAACAGGAACAGATTATTACGAAAGGCGAGTAGGCAACTCAATTCTTCAGTACGCGCTTCGCCAATGAACATGGTCATGACTGAACTGATCGTGGTCTCAACTCGAGTATCCTATACTTTACCTACCACATTTTCTCAGAATTTTGATCCGAAGCACATCTATTTCTTTCGCGAAACTGGTCATGAATTCGGCCACCACTGAACTGTTCCTGTGAGTTCCACAGATTTACAACTCCCTGATATAAGTAGCTTCTCTTCATCGCAGTTTTATGTTTACCTTATCTCATTTTCTCTCTCTCTCTCTCTGTGACGTCTTTTTTGAAACTGTTCATCAAGGAGGAACATTTGATCAACAAAGCCAGGTATTAAATGCCCTTTACAGTTTGTTCTACCCCAATAGGATCCGCTCTCATTCATCGGGACTAAAGCTAATAGAAAAAGCCAAGACTTTTAAATACAAATCGTATGATAGCCAATTCTTCACCGGAAAAAAAAACTGAAGAAACTTCTCTGAAGGACGTCAAGAGCCAACACTCCCTCCCTCCAGTGTAGATACCAATAATCGACACAATATTCCAATTGTGGTCAAACCAAAGCTTTACACAAGTGTAAAAAAAATGCCCTTACTTTTAATAATTTCCTCTTTTCGCACCAAGTGCCAGTAATTCGTTTGCCGGGCATTTTGTATAGATAGTAATGTGTTGAAGTTCGTCAAGAAAATCCTACAGCACCCCAATAATTACGATGTGCCAAGCAGAAAAGACAGCATTTAACTCGACTCTCTGATTTTCATCAGACAGTTAATACCCTTTCCCAAGCAAGTCGCCGCCCTTGAATCCCTGAGAGCTAATCTTCTCAATCAGTGCACTATGCTGCACTTTATCAACAGCCATCTGGAAGTCTAGGAACGTTGTGTCACATTGGATTTTCCATCATCCACCTTGCAGGATACATCATCAAAAACCTCTACAAATTTGTCAAGCACGACCTCTCCTTCATGAAAGTGTGCAGACACTTAGTTTATTAATGTATTCATTTATTTCCACCTTTCTGATTAACTCTATCGACTTCCCTACCAGTGAGGTGAAATTACTTGATTTTGTCTTCAATGTCAACGGGGGTGGTACCAGGGGACTGGAGAGTAGCGAATGTTGTGTCCCTGTTCAAAAAAGGGAATAGGGATAACCCCGGGAATTACAGGCCAGTTAGTCTTAATTCTGTGGTAGGCAAAGTAATGGAAAGGGTAATGAGGAATATGATTTATGAGTATCTGGAAAGACACTGCTTGATTAGGGACAGCCAGCACGGATTTGTGAAGGGTAGGTCTTGCCTTACAAGTCTTACTGAATTCTTTGAGGAGGTGACCAAGCATGTGGACGAGGGTAGAGCAGTGGATGTAGTGTACATGGATTTTAGTAAGGCATTTGATAAGGTTCCCCATGGTAGGCTTATGCAGAAAGTCAGGAGGCATGGGATAGAGGGAAATTTGGCCAATTGGATAGAAAACTGGCTAACCGGTCGAAGTCAGAGAGTGGTGGTAGATGGTAAATATTCATCCTGGAGCCCAGTTACAAGTGGAGTTCTGCAGGGATCAGTTCTGGGTCCTCTGCTGTTTATAATTTTTATTAATGACTTGAATGAGGGAGTCGAAGGGTGGGTCAGTAAATTTGCAGATGGTACGAAGATTGGTGGAGTTGTGGACAGTGAGGAGGGCTGTTGTCGGCTGCAAAGGGACTTAGATATGATACAAAGCTGGGCTGAGGAGTGGCAGATGGAGTTCAACGCTGCCAAGTGTGAGGTTGTCTATTTTGGAAGAACAAATAAGAGTGCGGAATACAGGTTTAATGGTAGGGTTCTTAGTCAGGAGGAGGAACAGAGGGATCTTGGAGTCTATGTGCATGGATCTTTGAAAGTTGGCACTCAGGTGGATAGGGCTTGTAAGAAGGCCTATGGTGTATTAGCGTTCATTAGCAGAGGGATTGAATTCAAGAGTCGTGAAGTGATGTTGCAGCTGTACAGGACTTTGGTTAGGCCACATTTGGAGTACTGTGTGCAGTTCTGGTCGCCTCACTTTAGGAAAGATTTGGAAGCTTTGGAGAGGGTGCAAAGAAGATTTACCAGGGTGTTGCCTGGAATGGAGAATAGTTCGTACGAGGATATGTTGAGAGTTCTCGGCCTTTTCTCGTTGGAACGGCGAAGGATGAGGGGTGACGTGATAGAGGTTTATAAGATGATCAGAGGAATAGATAGAGTAGACAGTCAGAAACATTTCCCCCGGCTACAACAGAGTGTTACAAGGGGACATAAATTTAAGGTGAAGGGTGGAAGGTATAGGGGAGATGTCAGGTGTGGGTTCTTTACCCAGAGAGTGGTGGGGGCATGGAATGCGCTGTCCGTGGGAGTGGTAGAGTCAGAATCATTGGCGACCTTTAAGCGGCAATTGGATAGGTACATGGATGGGTGCTTAATCTAGGATAGATGTTCGGCACAACATCGTGGGCCGAAGGGCCTGTTCTGTGCTGTGTTGTTCTATGTTCTATGTTCTAAAGGTACCCACTTTTTGCCAAAAAACACTTTTGAAGAAGGGTGCCATACTATTCTGTTTTCCATCTATTGATAACTGTCCTCAACCCAGTGTATTTTGGAAAATCACAGCAAATGCATTTACCATTCCCTCTGCCTCTTCCTTCATTTACCTACAATGCCAGCCATCAGTTCGTGTGGAGTTATCCATATTTACACACAACAGTTCAATGAATGTTTTCTCCCGAATTGTTATAATTTCACCAACCTAATCTGCAGTTCTTCTGGTGCAGCAGGCGGTAAAGTAGGTAAATACCATGTTGGCTTTCACTGCGGGTGCAGGAACAGGGATATGTTATGGCAATTACACAAGGCTTTAGTGCGGTCACATCTAGATGTCGTCTGCTTTTCTGAGGACGAACGCTCATGGTCTCGTACGAATGCAGTGAAGGTTTAGCGGGTTGATTCCGTGGATGGAAAGACTGACGTATGAGCGAAGATTTACTCAGTTATGTTTGTTTTACGTGGAGTTCAGATGAATGAGCGGGGATCTTATATCAACTCTGAAAATTCTAAGAAGACGAGACAATGTAGATTCAGACATTATGATTGTGATGGTTGGTGCGTCCAGAAGCAGGGGTCACTGCCTGAGGATTCTGGTGGACCATTTAGGACGTAGATAAGAAGACAATTCTTCACGTAAACACTGGTGAATCTGTGGAAATCATTACCACAGGAATCAGTAAATGTGTTCAAGAAGCGGCTAGTTGCAGCACTTGAGGCAGGTGTTATGAAAAGTTATGGGGAAAAAGCAGGATTAACTTATTGAGTTGTACCATCAGTCATAACCGTGATCAATGTCGGAACAGGCTCAAATGGATGATGGCATCCACCACTCCAATATTGTATATGACGTTGCTTAACCTTCCTCCCTTGTATTTTTAATTCCACTTGGAATAATTCAATATTATGATCATTCTTGCCAGTTTCTTTTAGTACTGCTATGTTCATTTCATCCTTAATCATGAAAGAAATTCCACCTCCTTGTCTTTGCTTTCGTAATATTGAGCCATGTAAACATGGCACCCTGTGTCAGTGGTTAGCACTCCTGCCTCACAGCAGCAGGGACACCTGTTCTTTTCCAACCTATGGGGACTGTCTGTGTGGAGTTTCCGAATTCTTCTCGTGTCCACGTCGGTTTCCTGCACAAACAAGTGCAGATCAGGGAAGTTGGCAATGCTAAATTACACGTAGTGTTAGGTGCATTAGTCAGAGGCAAATGGGTCTGAGTGGGTTACTCTTTGGAGGTTAAATGTGGAATGGTTGGGCCGAGTGGGCCTTTTTCCTCGCTGTAGGGAATCTAATGTAATGACATAAGAACTCGAAGCAGGAGTAGGACATCTGCCGCTTTTAGAGTGCTCCACCGTTCAACAGGACAGTTGCTGATCTTTTCGTGAAATCAGCTCGACTTACCCCTTTGATCACAATCCTTAATTCCTTCCTTGTTTTTGTTTTACAAAAACTGTCTTACCTTTAAAACGTTTACAAAGTAACATTTACTACTTGATTCCGCAAGTATTTCCACAGATATAGAACGCTCTGTGTGAAGGATTTACTTTCCAATTCAGTCCTTAGTGTTCTCCCCATGATTTTAAGGCTACGCCCTCCTATCCTAGTTGCACCTGCCTATGGAAACTCCTCTCTGCTTCTATCTTAACTGTTCCCCTCATAATTTTGTTTGTTTGTGTAAGATAACCACTCAGTCGTCAAAATCCGAATGAATATAATGCCAGTCTACTCAGTGTGTCCACATAAGCCGAATCTCTCAACTGCACAATTAACCTACTGAACCCTCTCTGCAGCCCCTCTGGTGGTAGTGCATTTTTTCTCAAGTATGGAATCTGAAACTGCACGTAATATTCCAGTTGTGGCCTGATCAACACATTTTACAGCTGCAACATAACGTCACTGCTTTTTTTTTTAAAAAAAAATCCCTTTAGCAATGAAGGACAATTCCATTTATGTTCCTCGTTTGCTCTTGTGCCTGCAGACTAACCGCTCTTTAATTCGTGCACAAGTCCACCCAGTGCCCTCTGCGTAACAGCGGGCTGCAGCTTATTACCATTTAAACAACCACCTCTTCTTTACCAAAGTGCAGGGCTTCACGTTTGTTCACATTGTATTCCATCTGCCAGACCTTTGTTCAGTCACTTAAATTATCTATGTTCCTCTGCATGATTTCAAAGTCTTCTGTGCACTTCGATCTGCCACTCATTTCAGTTCCACCCACAAACATTAAATGCACAAAGTCGTCCCCGATTCCAAATAATCTACATAAATTTTAAATAATTGTGGTCCCAAAACTGTTGAATGAGGCACACCACAAGTTACTTGTAGCCAACCAGAATGTCAGTCGTTTATCACCACTCTTTGATTACTGTTCGTCAATCAATTCTACATCCATTCTCATATTTAACCCGTAACGCCATGCACCTTCAGGTTATGCAACAACCTCCTCTGTGCCATCTTGCTCTCGTCTTTTGGAAATTTAGGTACACTGCACCCAATGGGTCCACGTTGTGACCCCTTGCTCAGCATGCCTTCATAAAATTCCAAAAGATTTTTTCAGTATGACCTGTCTTTCATGAACCCATCCTGCATCCTCCCAACAGGAGAATTTCGATCTCGAGGCCTGCCATTTCGTCCAGTCTAATAGACGGAAACATCTTCCCATGACAGAGATTAAGCTAACCATCCGATTGACTCATGCGTGTTTTGCCTGATTTCCTTTTTAAATAGTGGTGTCACCCTTGCTGTTTTCCAATCTACGAGCTCTGCTCCAGATTCCAACGAATTTTGGAAAAATATGCAAGTGCCACTTGCCGGTTCTCCTGTCATGGATTTTACTGCGTTGGGATGCATTTCATCAGGGTCACGAGACTTTTCTACCTGAGTTCCATTAGCTTAACTAACACTACCTCTTCCATAATAATGATTGTTTCCATATCCCATCTACCCTAATCATTTTGTCAATTAGTGGCATGTTATTAATGTTGTCCAACGTGAGAAGTGATGCAAAATACCTTTTGAATGCCTCAACCAGTTAATCATATCCCATAAGTAAATGCCCCCTCTTATCCTCCAAAGCAGAAACGTTTATTTAGCCACTTTTTTTCGTTTTATGTTTTATAGAAAATGTTGCATTCCGCATTTATATATGGTGCTCGTCATTTTTCTCTCGTGTTCTATCATCCATTTATTTATAACGATGCTTGCAGCTTTCTGTTGACCTTTAAATGTTTTCCAAATCTTCTAGTTTCCTGCTATTCTTTACTAATTTGTATGCCCTCTTTTCTAATTGGATAGACTCGATTATTTCCTAATGGAAAGATTACCCATTTTCTTATAGCCCTTCATTTTCACTGAATGTACTCTCACTAAAATCTTTGAAAAATTGATTTGAACGTCGGCCACTGAAAGTCAACTGCCCCACCATAAAATATTTGTTTCCAAAGTACTTTAGAGAAGTTCCTCCTCAGTATATTGTAGTTTCTCATGTTTTTGCACTGAACTCTGCTTTTGGCTTTTATCTTCACATCTCCATCTGTATTCTGAAATCAACCATACTGTGATTGCTCCTTCCAAGAGTATTTCTGCTTCTATGTCATTAATTATTCCTGTATCATTGCACCGTGCATGACCAAAAATAGTTTGCTCCGTCTTCGGTTCAATTCCATTCTGTTCAAGGGTATTATTATGGATTCACTCAACAAACCCCTCCACAAGACTGACCGGACAGCGCTGGTTCGAACATTAAATATGAGATTAAAATCCCCCCCAACAATTGCCATGTACTTTTAACAGTTATTATTTATTTATTTATTGCCATCCCAATGTGATGTTAATTACTTGGTGTCCTTTTGATTATGCGCATAACTGAATTTTCTGTCTTTGATTTTTTTTTCTTTTCACCCAAATGCATTCCAACTTACTATGATCGCTCTTGAATATCAGAGCTACACCACATCCCTGACCTTCCTGTGTGTCCTTCCGAATACTCTGAACGCCTGGAGATGCAACTCTCCATCGTGACCATCCTGAAACCACGCCTACGTAATGGCTACTAAATTATTTTCATTTGCGATGAGTTGTACTGTTAAGTCATTGATCTTATCACGAATTCAGGTAAAGTGCCTAATGTTAGTATTCATACCCTCATGATTTCCAACATATTTCATAATATTTCCTGAGTTATCCATCCCTTTTCATTTCTTTCATACTCTGAATTGCACTTGAACCCTCATGCATGCATGCAAAGCGGCTGCTTATCCTTTTTTTGCTGTCATACTTCCTGTCATTCTCCCTTTTCCTCGCCCCTCCCCATATTCCTGTTTTAAAGTACGCGTGAACACTCTATTTATACTTCCGTGTGAAAACGGGTTCCAGATCGGTTCAGATGTAAACTGTCCGATCAGTACAGATCTCCCTTGATTCCAAAACTGAAGCTAATGTCCATGAAATAGAATCATCGTCATTTGACACTCAGATTTCAAATGCTGATGATCACTTTTCTGAAATATCCAACATGTTTTAACTATTTGACTGTGTTTGTATCATCAGCTTGGAAGTCTTCTTTTGTTGCACAAATATAACTGGGATTAATTCCCATTTGGAGTACTGTGGTCAGATGTGATCAGCACACCTTGGCAAGCATATATTGAACTTGGACAAAGTACGATGTTGTCTTCTGTGTATGACAACAACACACAACGAACTGTTCAAATCATTAATTCCAATAGTTGGCGCACACCCTTGTCTGCTGAGTTATTCTTTAACCCTATAAGTATCCAGAGATTTGGATAGGAATGCAGCATAATTTAACAACAACATTTCTTGGACATCAGGACTGATGTTATTCAGAAGGTTACAGAAAATATGCCCTGCTTTGTGGAAAATTTCGAAAGCTGTTGTGTCATCTGGTCAAAATCATCAATCAAATAGAGTATTTAAAAAGATGGCATATCCACGCATTTCGGGCTCTAGCACTGAGGGAATGATCTGAGATTTGTGAGGAGACTATTCAGGCGAGATGTTCGGAAGAGCTGCTATGGGCAAGGGGTGAAAAATGTTTGGAACACTCTGGCACAAATGACAGAGGTTGCTGCATCAATGACTAATTTCAAGTTTGCTCGAATGATTTTTGTATCATATTATGTTGTAAGGGGTATGAGCTACAGACAAGTACCTAAGAACGATGAATTTTGGGCACAAATCACACAGGAATGTTTTATGTATAGGAGCATAGAGTCATAGAGTCATAGAGACGTACAGCATGGAAACAGACCCATCTGTTCAACCCGTCCATGCAGACCAGCGATCACAATCTAGACCAACCTGCCAGCACTCAGACCATATCCCTCAAAGCTCCACCTATTCATATACCCATCCAAATGCCTCTTAAATATTGCAATTCTACCAGCCTCCAGCACTTCATCTGGCAGCTCATTCCATACACGTACCACATTCTGTGTGAAAAAGTTGCCCCTGAGGTCTCTTTTATATCTTTCCCCTCTCACCCCAAACCTATGTATTCTAGTTGTGGAATACCCAACGCCCCAGGGAAAATAATTTGCTCATTTATCCTATCCATGCCCCTCATACTTGTGTGAACTTCTATAATGTCACCCCTCAGCCTCCAACGCTCCAGGGAAAATAGCCCCAGTGTGTTCAGCTTCTCCCTATAGCTCAAAATCACAAACCCTGGCAAGTACTTGGCAATCTTTTCTGAACCCTGTCAAGATTTACAACGTCATTCTGATAGAAAGGAGACTAGAATTGCACGCAATATTCAAACAGTTGGCTAACCAAGTACAGCCTCAACATGACATCCTAACTATTGTATTCAATACTCTGACCAATAAGCAAAAGCATACCAAACGCCTTCTTCACTATCCTATCTACCTGCGACTCCACTTTCAAGGAGCTATAAACCTGCACTCCAAAGTCTTTTTGTTCAGCAACACTCCCCAGGAGCTGACCATTAAGTGTATAAGTCCTGCTAAGATTTCCTTTCCCATAATGCAGCACCTCGCATTTATCTGAATTAAACTCCATCTGCCACTTCTCAGCCCATTGGCCGATCTGGTAAGATCTGATTTGGCCATGCTGAATTGCCCGTAGTGTTAGATGTAGGGGAATGATTCTGGGTGGGTTGTGCTTCGGCGGTTTGGTATGGACTTGTTGGGCCTAAGGGCCTGTTTCCACACTGTAAGTAATCTAATCTAATCTAATCTAATCCTGTTGTAATCTGAGGTAACCATCTTCGTTGTTCACGACACCTCCAATTTTGGTATCATCTGCAAATTTACTAACTGTACCTCTTATATTCGCATCCAAATCATTTTTGTAAATGACCAAAGAGTAGAGGACCCAGCACCGATTCTTGTGGCACTCCGCTAGTCACAGGCCTGCAGTCCCGACAAACTAGCCTCCACCACCACCATCTGCCTTCTTCCTTTAAGCCAGTTCTGTATACAAATAGCTAGTTCTCCCTGTAGTCCGTGAGATCTAACCTTGCTAACCAGTCCCCCGTGGGGAACCTGATCGAACGCCTTACTGAAATCCAAATAGATCAATTTTATCGTTCTGACTTCATCATTCCTCTTCGTGACTTCGACAAAACAACTCAACCAAGTTTGTAAGACATGATTTCCCATACACAAAGACACGTTAACTACATTTAATCAGTCCTTGCCTTCCCAAATATATGTAGATCCTGTCCCTTAGGATTACTTCCAATAACTTTTCCATCACCGGCGTCAGGCTCACTGGTCTATAGTTACCTGGCTTGTCCTTACAGCCCTTCTTAAACAGTGGCACCATGTTAGCCAACCTCCAGTCTTCTAGCACATCACCTGTGACTATCGATGATGCAAACCTTTCAGCAAACGCCCAGCAATCACTTCTGTAACTTACCACAGGATTCTAGGGTACACCTGATCAGGTCCTAGGGATTTATCCAAATTTATATTTTTCAAGACATCCAACACTTCTTCCTCTGTAGTATGGACATTTTGTACGGTGTCATCATTTATTTCCCTACCGACTGCACCTTGCATATCCTTTTCCACAGCAAACACTGATGCAGAATACTCGTTTAGTATCTCCACCATTTTTTACGGTTCAACACAGAGGCCGCCTTGCTGCTCTTTGAGGGACCCTATTTTCTCCCTAGTTACCCTTTTGTCCTTAGCATATTTGTAATAAGATTCTCCTTATTCCTATTTGCCAATGCGATCTCATGTCTCCTTTGTGCCGTCCTGATATCCCTCTTCAGTATACTCCTACTGACTTTATAATCTTCTGAGGATTCACTCGTTCTAACCTGTCTTTACCTTACATATGCTTCCTTCTTTTTTTAACGAAACCCTCAATTTCTCTGGTCATCCAGCATTCCCTCGCCATAGCAAACTTTCCTTTCACCCAAAGAGGAATATAATTTCTCTGGATTCTCGTTAACTCATTGCTAAAGACTTCCCATTTTACAATCGTCCCTTTATCTGTGAACATCTGTCCCAAATAGGCTTGTCATCTCTGATGACAAGAACTTCATTGCAACCTGACGATCCGAAATATCTGTGCTTAATTTCGAGACAGGAGGAGCCCACTATTGTACAGACTGAGGGAAATGAAATTTTGGAAGTGTTCTAAGAGATCAATCATGCACCATTGCGGACTGGCAGGAGTGTTAACGAGATGGGGAGGCTGCTGAACGACGAGGGAATACGAAGGAAGTGGACCATGAAGAGACTAATCGAGCACAAGGACATACAATTTGAGGTTACGAACGTTCATAGGATCTGTACATGCGCAACCTATATTCTAAATTTGGAAGGACTCGATAGGAGGGCGAGTTGGTCAGAAAGGTAGTAGCTGCAGACAATATTATTAATCTTTATGCCTAATGATTGTCCAACACCAACATATTTTATCCGTATCTATTTTTAATCGTTGTGTTGAGTCCATCAACACTTAATAAGTAAATTACCGTCCAAGCCTTCCCAACAAGACAGCCGACTGCAATGTTAAAATGCAACACAATGTGGAAAATAGAATGAGATGCAATTTGATTGGAGGAACAGGGGAATAGAGTATTTTCTAAATTAGGAAGAACTTCGGAGTTTTGACGCGCTGATCGACATGTGAGTCCTGCTTCTGGATTTTCTTCAGGTTGGTTTGCAATTTCACTTGGAGGGAAGGAAGACAAATGAAATGTCAACATTCATTTTGAGCGTGCTAGAAGGAAAATCCGTGGATGTACTGCTACTGCTGTGTAAGGCTCCAGTCCAACCAGATTTGGAATATAGTGTGTCAATTAACCTAACTTATCGTTGGGAATCAGGGCATAACATGGAACCCCGGAGCAGGAGTTAATTTTGTCGTTTGATTAAATGAGTGATCAGACAGAAGGGATATATCACCAAATTTTTGAATTGTCGTCGGAACTTATTCTGTGTCACGACGTAGATTCCAGTGTTTGTGCAGCAACTCAGGAGCTGTAGAATAAATCCTAATTCTTGGACATACGCAGGCACATAAATAAAATAGCCCAGATTATGCATTCGTTGAAGCATTCCATTCACGGCAAACACTGCCCACAGCAGGATGAAGTTGCCTGAAATCAGAAACAGAAGAACAATTGATTTTCTTCGGTTCTCCATCTCAGTGTCTCTGGGACACTCCCCATTGTTGTGAGTCCGGAGTCTCCTGCGGGCTCTGCTGCTCACTACAATATGTCTGATGGTGAAAATGTTGAGCAGCAAAATCAGAACGAATGGGAGGCAAGGTGAGAGAATGTAGTGAACAATTTCAATTATGGCCCATAACTTTAAGTTATCATCACTCAATTCTATACCACAAAACATAGGATCGTTAAATAAACCATAATTATTGTTATACATAAAATACCAGCTGATGTTATTTAAACAGCTCAGTACAGTCACTGTTCCAATAACCATCGCCGCTGTTTTCTCATTACAATATTTAGTTTTGTACTTGTGACAACGAATGGCTACCAAGCGGTCGAAGGTGAATGTGACTGTGAACCAGACTGAGCAATCGGATGCTGCATAAAGCAGGACGGCATGAATGTTGCACACATGTATATTCCCCAGGAAAGTGAAGACTTCCGAATAAACAATTGGAATATGTCTCAATATCAGGTCAAGGATCACCACCAGTAAATCTGCGATTGCCATAGTCATCAGATAGCGTGTGACACATCTGGAGAGTCCACACTTCCCACGGAACAGGATCACAATCGTCACTGTATTAACTGTGGAAAAGGAAACTTCGAAATAATACTTAACGATTGATGAGGGAAGAAATAATGTTCACTTCATCCATAAGTGGTGCACAGTCATGACTGTGTTTCCCATTCAGAAGGCATAATCCATTATGAGTGCCATCCAAATTCGCATTCTCTCCTCCGACATAGCTAATTGTTTCAGACATAGTTCTAGGAGAATGTGACGGAACGTGTGGTGTTGGAAAAGCACGGCCGGTCAGGAAGCATCGAGGAGACGGAGAGTCGACATTTCGAGCATAACCTCTTCGTCAGCAAACAGGGAAAAGCCCAATTAGGTGAGAGATCAATGGAAGCAAGCGGACTGTGGGGAAGGTAGCAGGGAATTCAATAGGTAGATGAAGATGAGGGATTTTGGTGAAATGTCAGAAAGGAGGTTGACGGGAATTGGTAGGAAGGAAGATGGAAATTTGGACAGTTTCAGAGGTTGCTGTCGAGTCGGAATGTTGACTCTGGAATACGTTGGCAAGATGGATGGTGGCGATTGAAGAAATGTGTGAAATATACATTGATCCAGTATGGTTGCAGGGAACAAAGGTGGACGATGCGGCAGTATTCATCCAGGTGTTGGGTGGCTATATATTTGTTGTGGAGGAAACCCTGGATGTGCATGCCTTTGGTGGAGTGGGAGTTGGATTTAAAGTGTTTGGCCACAGGGCAATAAGGTTTTTAGTGCATGTATCTCAGAGATGATCTCTGAAACGTACTGCAAGTAAGCGTTCTGATTGCTTCAGTTGGAGGGTAAGCACAACGAGAGCAACGGACACAGTATATGATGTGTGTGGAAGTGAAGTTAAATCTCTGTCGATTGTGGAAGGATCCTTCGGGATCTTGGACTGTGGTGAGTAGGGAGGTGTAGGTGGAGGCTTTGTAATTTGTCCATTGGTAAGGAAAGATGCTGGGATGACTGTTGGGTTGGCAAGTGAAGATGCTGGGAGCGGATGGTTGATTGATGGGGATCTTGGACCTAAAGAAGGAGTACTCCAGGGAATTGCCCCTGTGGAGCGCATCTACGGGTGGGGCGAGAAATATATTTCGAGTGACGTGGTCTGTTTGAAGTTAGTGGAAATGGTCGAGGATGACACGTTTTTATGTTGGTTGTTGGGCCAGAACGTGAGGACCAGGGGTGCTCTGTGCTTGCTGTGATTGGATGGATGCGCTTCAAGGGCAGATGCAAAAAGGAGGAGGATATGGACTCGAGGGAGTCTTGAAGAAAAGGGTGGGGAAATTGCTTTGTGTTGAGTCTGTCAACGGAAAAGAAGACGGATAGGTACTGGAAAGAGAGGGATGTGTGCGAGATCATCCAGCTGAATTTGTGGCCAGGGAATAAATTGTTATTAAAATTCATAAACTTTTCAAACTCATGGAGGGAGCACGATGTGGGGTTGTTGCGGAGGAAATAGCTGAGAATGGTGCCGGTGCATCTGCGGAAAACACACTGTTCCCCTTTCTTCAGGAAGAATCAGGCACAGCTGGGAAAAATACTGGTGTCTCTGGATACCCATCACACCAGCAGATCAGGCATCAACTTACGGACACATTTTCCTCCTGCCCACTCAATCACGAACTCACCTGCCAACACCAAACTTTCATGTATTAGACCATCCACAATTGCATCACTATAAATACCGGAAGAAACATCAAAGCAGCGCTTCACAGGAGGCTCCAATAGCACTGATGATGTTCCCTAGCCAGGGAACGAAACGTTTGCAGCAAAAACTTCCAGCTCGGCGAACAGAACCACAACAACGGACACCCGAGCTACAAATCTTCAACCAGACTTTTTGTGCATTCCCCATCCTCTGATGCATGGAGCAGAACATCTTCCGCAGATACACTGACAACAATCTCCTCCATTTCCTCCGCTTCATCAATGACTCTATCGGTGCCAGCTCATGCTCCTGCAAGCAACATGAACAGTTCATCAACTTCACCAATACCTTTTACCCTGACCTCAACTTACCTGGACTATCTGGGGAACCTCTCTCCCCTTCCTGGACCTCTGCATCTTCATTTCCGTTAACAAAGACAAAACAGACATCGACTTCAAACCCACTGCCTCCCACAGCTAACTGGACGACAACTCGTCCCATCTTGGCCTCTGTGAAAGCGCTATCCATTCATTCCAATTCATCTCACACATCTTAACATAGCAGGACTAATTCGACCAAAGAAAATTCCCGATGGCCTCCTTCAACATGACTGCAATTTCCCCTCCCTATGGTCGACGATGTTCTCCAGTGCATCTCCACCATTTCGCTCACCTATGCCCTTAAACCCTGCCTTTTCAATCAGAACAAGGACATTCCTCCTCACTCCTTAACTTGCACCGCACCAATACCACATTCAATTTTACATCTTCAGCTGTGTCGGCCACCTGTGATATATTTCGCTTTCCACCGCCACCTGCAATCCAGATATTATAACCACTGAGAATCCCTTGTGCGGGCCACAGCATCCAGCACCACATCGTCCACACCTGGCACCTTTCCTTGACACCTTAGAAGGAGGAAAACTTGCGCCTACACATTCAAACTCACCGCCATCCATAGCCCTAAG
This sequence comes from Hemiscyllium ocellatum, assembly GCF_020745735.1. Classification (NCBI taxonomy): domain Eukaryota; kingdom Metazoa; phylum Chordata; class Chondrichthyes; order Orectolobiformes; family Hemiscylliidae; genus Hemiscyllium; species Hemiscyllium ocellatum. Next base: position 1,153,131 of record NW_026867576.1, on the reverse strand, counting down.
TGATCCTTTCGCATTTGGACAGAGATTTAGCTTTGCTTCCAAACACATCACCTGTTGTGTCCATTGGTTTTGGTGCGGCCTCCTCGATATTGGAGCGACGGGGCGGCTACTGGTGGCGTTTCTGAGAACATCGCCAAGAAACACGGACTAAAGAATCTCATCGTCGTGTGGCAGAACACATTAACTCACCCTCCCAACCGTCAAAAACATGCAAGTCCTGAACCTCCTCCACCGTAAGACTCTGGGCTGCCGATGCATGGAGGAAGAATGCCTCAAACCGCGCCCATGGGACCCTCCAACCACACGGGATCGATGCAGATTTCACCAGTTTCTTCACTTCCCACCCATCCCACTCGCCACCCAATTCCAGAGCCAACCTTGAAACTCAGCTCCACCTGCTTGAACTGTCGTATCTCTCCATTTTCCTTCCCACAAATTTGCTCCACCCCCTGCTTTCCGAACAATCTCCATTATCGCCAAACTCTATCTGAAAATCGCATTCTCAGTTCCCTTCCCCAGCATCACCCATGTATCTTTCAGGCCCCTTGGGCCACCCCCCTAATTCGTGATGGAGGGCTGTTGCTCAAAAGTTCGGCTGTCCTCCACTTCACATGCTGCCTTTGTTTTCCAGCACCACACTTTTCGACGCGGGGTATGTTCTGACAATATCTGTGCGTGATATAATCTGAGCATGAGAGTGTTTGCCATTGATTGTGTGTGCGTAATTGTGTGTGTGCACGCACATGTGTGTGTGTGTAACAGAGAGTTCGAGAAAGAGAGAGAGAATTTCTCTGTGCATTTGGGAAAGCATCTGAAAGGGTTTATGTGAGTGATAGTGGGCGTATGCATTTTTGCAAGAGTGAGAATCTGTGAGAGAGATTGCGCCTGTGTCTGTCTGAAATGCAGTCATCTTATATTAAATACATTGAATTTCCCGATGCAGAACTCTGGTTCAAATATTCACGGTCTATCAATCAAATATCGCCAACTCCTGCAGAGTATTTCAGGTGATCCTTCGGCATTTGCTTGTAGATAATTAGATCCATAGCGACGAGAATAAGAAGCAGCAAAGCAATCCACTTCGTCTGCGGTAGTGACTGTATAGACAGTGTAATGTAGACTGGTCTAACATAACTTTACACATATATACCAAGGGGAGTAAGGAAAAATTAACAATCCATCTACCAGCAAACGTGGATCAGGAAACAGTTCAGGACAATAAGTGAAGAGTACAACACGGTTTAGACAATGGATAAGGACGTTTAGTACTTACGGGGGACACTGACAGCAGCAAGTATTGGGTAGTAAATCCTCTCAAAATCCTGAATTATTGTTTTGATGTAGAAAGCCCCATTAATCCATGACAACGCGATGAGGTATCCTTCAAGAGTATATAGATCGAAATCATTGAAATTCATGACGCTTTATCTGCCAGTAGTTGAAGGGTTATTCTGTGCAGTTGAGCCAGGAATCCTTTTATGGAACAGATAGAGAAGTCCCTGAGAGACTTTGCTCATTAATTGTGGAGCAGAAATTAATTCACCATCAACAGCTGCGTTTCGATTTTAGGATTGTTTATGCCATGTTCCGTCACTGAGCAAGTGACTTCAGTTCTCCCGAGGAATCCAGATGTCTTTTTTTTTGTGAAACTCGAATGAGCTTGTCAAACTAAACTGAGAAAATTACAGAGTTATGAGTCACTCTTTGTGGCTGGCTGAACCGAGAGCAGGAGGTTAGGTCTGGTGGAATACAATGTACTAAAGCAAAATAATTTTCTGTTTTACACTATTTATTGAAATGGGGAAAATATTATTTTTAAACATCAAAGATGGTTCAAAGGATACTTGCACGTTTGGGAAGTAAGTCACCTCAGGCTCATTGCTGACATCATGAGTGAGAAGTGCACCCAATTCCTGTGTATTAAGAACCAATTTAGGGAACTGCAGGTGGAGCTGGATGAACGTCCGGTCATTCAGAAGGTGGGGGCAGTAATTGTGAGGAGTTACAGTGAGGTAGTTACTCCACATCCACACGAAGATGTTAGATAGGTTACCGTCAGGAGTAAGTAAGGGAACCATTCAGCAGCGCAGGGATGTTTTGTGGTGATTCGCCGCAACAAGTATAACATTTTGGATACTCCTGGTGGAAAGACGAACCAGGCAAAAGTCATGCAGAAGAGGTCGCTGGTGCAGAGTCTATTCATACTGCTCTGTGGGGAAGGGGAAAAGGAGCAGAGCTTTAGTCTTTGGTGAGTCTATAGTCACGATAATTGATAGGCGGTTTTGTGGGAAAGAGAGTAACACACGATTGGTTTGTTGCCACGCAGGTGACAAGGTTCTTGATGTTGCATGGCTTAGAAAGGGTTAACACTTGGAATTTGTTTCTATTAGTTCCCCTCTCAACCTTCTAAAATCCAATTAATAAGATCCCAGGATCCTCAGCCTGACATCATATGTTCGACCTACCAATACAGGGATCATCCGTGTGAAACTCCGCTGGAAATGCTACAGTGCAAGTACGTCCTTCGTGAGGTTTGGGGCCCAAAACTCGACACAGTATTCTAACCGTGTCCTAACCAGAGCTTTAAAAAGTCTCAGTTGCACATCTCCCCTTTTACATTCCAAAACTCTTGACAAAAATAACAAAATTACATTTGCTTCCTTAACCACTGCAGGTGATGCTGGAAGAACGTCGGGTCATTCACAAGGCGGAGGCAGTTATTGTATGGAATTACAGGGAGGTCGTTACTCCACTTTCACGCAAAGAAGGCAGATGGGTTACCGTCCGGAGTTAGGAAAGAAACCATTAGGCAGTGCAGGGATATTCTGTGGAGATTCGCTGAAAAAAAATACCATTTTGGATACTGATGAGGGAACGACTAACCAGGAGTAAGTAATGGGGTAGAGGTTGCTGCATCAGAGTATATCCCTGCTGCTCAGTAGGGAAGGGGAAGAGAAGCAGAGCTTTTGTCATTGGGGAGTCATTGCCAGGAGAACAGAGAGGAATTTTGTGGGGACTAGAGTAACTCACGATTGGTTTTTTGCATCCCAGGTGCCAAGATTCGCGATGTCGCTGATCGTGTTTTCGGGATCCTTGAGGGGGAATGGAAGCAGACCCAAGTCGTTGTCCATGTCGGCATCAACAAAATAGGTAGGAAGATAGGAGGGTACCGAAGGGAAAAGGTTAGGGAGATAGGTTGGAAGCTTAGAGCGAGAACAAACAGTGTTATTATCTCTGGTTTGTTGCCCGTGGCACATGTCAGTGAAGTGAGGAATATGGAGCGAGTGGAGCTGAATGCGTGACTGCAAAACTGGTGCAGGAGCAAATGGTTTTGATTTTGCATAATTGAAGCTCCTTCTTGGGAAGATGGGTTCTCTACAAACAGGATGTTCTTCATCTGTATCAGAGGGGTATCAATATCCTTATTCGGAAATCTGCTTCTGCTCCTTGGGTGGTGGAGGTCGTTAAAACAATACAACAGTGGGATTTGAAACTGAATTGTTGTTCCAGCAGAGAGAAGGTTGATGGTAGTGAGGTCTGGGATAGGTTTACAAGGTCACAAGATGTTACTGGCAACCAAGATGTTGGTTTGAAATGTGTGTACTTCAATGCCAGGAGCATCCATGAGACCATAAGACACAGGAGTGGAAGTAAGGCCATTCGTCCCATCGAGTCCACCTCCCTATTCAACCATGGCGGATGGGTATTTCAACGGCACTTACCTCCATTTTCCCCCATCCCTGCGAGATTAGGAATTTATCAATCTCTGCCTTGAAGACATTTTATGGCCTCACGACGCTCCGCAGTACAGAATTTCGCATCGCCACCACTCTGGCTGAAGAAATGTCTCCTCATTTCCGTTTTAAATTGAACCCCACTAATTATCAGGCTGTGCCCACGATTACAAGTAGTCTCGTCTGACTTTCTATAAGATCTGTTCTCAACCTTCCAAATTCGAACGAGTATGATCCCAGGATCCTCAGCCTTTCATCATATGTTAGGCCTACCATTCCAGGCATCATTCGTGTGAAACTCTCCTGGACATGTTCCAGTGCCACTACCTCCTTCCTGAGATGTGGGGCACAAAACTCGACATAGTATTCTATACTATTCTATATTATAAAACTAGAGCTTTATTATAAAGTCTCAGTAGCGCGTCTTTCGTTTTACATCACAACTTCCTTCAGAAAAATGACAACAATTACATTTGCTTTCTTCACCACCGACTCAACTTGCAAGTCAACCTTCAGCGAAACCTGGAGTCGCACTCCCCGTTAGATGTGTACTTTGGCTTTCGGAATTTTCTCATCGTTTAGAAAATCATCAGTCCCTTTATCCCTTTTATCCGAAGTGCAAGACATCGCTTTTGGTCTGGCATAAGGTGGGTGATCTTGCGTCATGGGTTAGTTCCTAGGATTTCGATCTTGTGGTCATTGCAGAAACATGATTTGCGGAGGGACAGGAATGGTTTTAGTAGATTCCGGTATTTAGATGTGTCAGCAAGAAGAGAGAAGATGGCAAATGGGGGTGTGGCATTGTTAATCAAGTATAGCATTACAGCAGCTGAGAGATCGGTTGTGGACAAAGCCACTGACACTGGAAATCAGAAAGGATGGGTCACAAATTGGCAGGCTCCTACTGTTCCAGTGATATAGAAATGATAACTAAGACGATTCTCAATATCCACAGATCCAAACCAGGGAGGAGATTGCAGAGACTTTGGCTTCTATAGTCATGCCATGATTATTGACAGGAGTATCGCCAGAAGTATTGAGGATGGTAAATTTTGTTCCCTTGTTTTAGAAGGGGATTCGGGACAACCGTGACATTAATAGGCCAGTGAGTCTTACATCCGTTGAAGGTACGATGTTGGAAAAATTATAAGCGATAGAAACTTTAATCATCTGGAAATGAATGATTTGTTTATGTCTCGTCAACACGGTTTTGTGAAGGGTGGGTCGTGCTTCATTAACATTACTAATTTCGTCGAGAACGTGAAAATACAGATGGATGAAGGTAAAGCGATGCTATGGCATACATAAACTTCAGTAAGGCGTTTAATAAAGTTCCACACGATGGCATTTTGGACAAAACATGACGGTTCGGGATTGAAGGTGATTGAGCGGTTTGAAGCAGAAATTGGCTAGCTGAACGAAAAAAAATGGGTGGTGATTGGTGGGAAATGTTCATCTTGTATTTCAGTTACCAGTGTCGTGCCACCAGGATCTGTTTTGAGCCCACTGCTGTTTATAATTTTTATAAATGATCTGGATGTGGGATTATAAATAAGGGCTAATAAATTTGAGGATGACACTGATGTAGGCACTGTTGCAGATAGTGACGCAGTATTGTGTGGTTTACAGAGGGTCATACATACCTTGCAGAGCTGTGCTGAGAAATGGCACATGGAGGTTAATGCGAAAAATTGTGAGGTAGTTCAATTCAGAAGAAATAACAGGAATGCAGAATACTGGGCTAATGATAAAATTCTTAGCAGTGTCGTTCAACAGAGAGATCTCGGTGCCCTGATACATAAATCTGTGTAAATGGCCACCCTGGTTGGTCGGGCTGTGGAGAATACAACTGGTCTGTTAGCGTTTATTGGTAGAGGGATTGGGTTTACGAGCCACGTGTTCATGCTTCAGCTCGACCAGATAATGGCAAGGCTGCTCCTGGAGTATTGTGTGCAGTTCAGGTCACTGCATTATTAGAAAAGTGGGGAAGTTTTGGAGTGGGTTTCAGAGGAGATTTACTGTGATGCTCCCTGGTAAAGAAGGAATTTCTTACGAGGGAACTGAATCTCTTTTCCTTGGAGAGAAGTTTGGGAGGTGACTTTATCGAAATATATATGATAATCTGAATATTAGATAGAGTGGACAGTGAGAGCCATTTTACTCTAATGATGAAGGCTAACACAAGGAGACATTATTTTCAATTGAGAGGTGATAGATTTAGGACTGTTATTCCGGATATTTTCTTCAATCAGAGAGTAGTAGTAGCGTGGAACGTCCTGCCTGAAACAATAACAGACTCGCCGACATTAAGACCATTTAAATGGGAACTGGACATACATTCGGAAAATAATAGAATAATGTAGGTTACGTGGGCATCAGATTATTTTCAAAGGTCGGCCTAACATCGAATGCCTAATGGCCTAGACTGTGAGGTAACGTTCTATATACTACGTTCTGTGTTCATTGTAAGTACTGTTTACAAAGCTTTAGTCTCAACAATTGGGTGGCGAGCGACAGACGAGTCTCACCTCGGAATAATGTGAAATACGCTAAACTCTGTATAGTGAGTAGACATAAAGATCTATAGGGCACTTGCAGGCCAATGCGCCTATCCTTTCAGCACCGGTAACCCATCATTTGAACATTTTGATTCTCATTTTGCTGCACTCAGCATTTAACCACGCATGGCTTGGCATTACGCGTGCTCATCTAAATACTTATTTCATGCTATGAAGGGTTCCACCTTGAGCAACATTCCAGGTGAGAGTTCCACATTGTAACTACACTCTGAGTGAAAAAAAGCCTCAAATCTCCTCGAGATCGCCTGACCATGTCTTTAAATCAATGCCACCTGTTCATTGTTCCCTTCCTGAAGGAAGAAAATTTCTTCCTGTCCACCCTATCCATGCCGCTTCCCTTCACTGTCTGCTCTCCTGTCATGCAACCAACCTGAGTTTGTGTAATCGCTCTTCATAACTGAACCTTTTCTGAGAAATCCCCACTTCTCCCTCCAATCATCATTTCACACTTGTTAGTGGAATGACGTCACTATATGATGTGGATCCTAGAACGTACGCGGTGCTCTAGTTGTGACCAAACCAACGTTGAATGCAGTTCTAGGACGCAATCTCTATATTTCGATTAACAGATGCATGTACACCATATGCCTTCTTAATAATTTTATCCAGGAATCCTGACATATTATATAACAGTTCGCACGTTGGCTCAGCCGTTACCACGGCTGCAAGTATAATCAGGGACATGGGCTTGATTTAAAACGTCAGGCGACTGTCTGTGAAACGTTTGCACGTTACCCCCGTTTATGAGTGGGTTTTTGCCTGGTGGTCCTGTTTCCATCCACGGCCAAAAGATGTGTGGATTATGAAGAATTGTTCAAGGATGTATATTTTGTGTGCGGTCGCCAGGGAAATTAAGGATTTCAGGAAAAAGGGGTGGATCTGAGGGGATGCTCTTTTAGGGTTGGTGTGGGTTTGTTGGGCCGAATGGCCTGTTTACACACTGCTGGGATTCCCTAGTGGACAAACACTTTAAGGTTCCTCTGTTCCACGGTGCGGGTCAGAGTTTGATTGTTCACCATACATGCTGTATTCTCGTTTGTCCTGACAAAGCACATCGCCTGGCATATCTCCAGGTTGAAATCCATTTGCCTCTGATCATCCTATCTGCGACTTCCTGCAAGCTACGATTATCCTCCTCACTATTTATCACGACAACATTTAATTTATGTGTGAAATTATTAATCACACATCTGATTGCCTTCCAACAACGATGTATTTGGCTCTTAGGTCGATAAATAGCTTGGGGAGAGGTCTGTTGAACCGAAGACGTCACAACTCTCCAAGATTCAAACTTTTCTTTAGTTGGTGCATGTATAAAACATGGAGATAGACAGTTCATTTCCCATAACCATTTGCTCTGAGGCTTTTAATGAGAATGGCCTTTCCAGTTTCGAACTAGGCAATATGTATCATCTGCAAATAATTCAATGAACCCCAAAAAAAATGAAGGTCAAGAAACAATACAATGAGTTTAAAAAAAATGTCCTTGCCAGTAATGCTTATGGCGCGGGGCCAGTTTATTATTTTTCGATCTTTCCCTACGCCTGTAACATCAATACTTTGAACCGTGCCTGTATCTGTGTGTTGCAGGAAATATATCAGTGACTTAGAGTTTTCATTGTTAGAAATTTTTATCCACAGTTCATGACTGAGTACTTGTGCCAAGAGACTCTGCTTTTGAACATTTTCTATACATACAGATGAACGAGTGCCTTTTCAATGTTCTTAATGTACTCATATTAAACACTTTCTCCAGAAGATCATTCTATATGTGCACGACCCCCTAAGCAAAACATGCAGCCCCTCATGTTCGCTCTTACTTTTTCCCTCGAATCTTAAACTGATGCTATACGTTCCTTGATTCCACAATCTTGGGAAAAAGACAAAGTGAATCAATACTTCTCATTATCTTATATAATTCTTTGAGCTCCCCTCTCAGTCTCGGAAGCCCTATGGTCAGGAGTCTAAGCTTGTCCAAACTCTGCCGATATCTCAGACCGCTGAGTCCTGGAAACATCCTTGCTAATTTGTTAAGCACTCTTTCCAGTTAAATAACAGCTTTCCTTTAATAATTTGGACAAAACTGAACACAATGCACCTTGTGCGGCCTCACCAAAATCCTGTCGAAATAGACTATAACTTTGCAACGTCGATACTCGGTGGATTAACCAATGAGGGTACCAAAAACCTTCTTCACTGCCACATCTAGCTGTGGCTCCACTTGCAGATAAATGTGCACCTGATCTCCAAGGTCCCTCTGTTCCACTACGCTCCTTGCAACCCGACAATTTAGCATGAGCGTCCTACCTTGATTTGATTTTGAAAAATGCAAGACCTCACACTTATTTATAATTACACTCCGATTTGCACGCGATTTGCATTGTTAGAAATGCAATTTAATTTTACGTCAATGATGTCTGGACGTCACGGATAGAAGTTCTGAGAATAGATTATACAACGAGACCACTTTTGTCAACAATTTTAAAGGGATTCGTGAGATCTGAAGTGTATCTCAGAGACATAATTCGAAAAACGACAGACAGGTGAAGATGAATTATTTTATTCAAGAATTAGCAGGCACAGACTGAAAATTATTTTCACGGACTTTAGAATTGATGTTAGCAAATACTTTGACATGCAAAGGATGGGTGGTAGATGTTTCAAAATGTCTTCCACAAACAGCATTGGATTCTGAATTAATTGTTGTTCTGATATCTAGGAAAGACATATTTTTGTTCATCCAAAAGTAAGCAGGCGCTTGTGTTGTGCAATAAGGGAACTCAATGTTGAATCCTAAAGACTGCAGGGAACCCCAAGTAGAAGGTTGTTTTTAGATTCAACAGAACCCAGGGCACTCCAGAAAATGAGTTTTGACAGGTCACAGGCGACTATTTGACTTGTGGGTGAAAAGCTATCGTAGGAGAAGGGGGCGTATTGTCACTTAACGTTGGACCTCTGCAAGGTGTTTTGTTGCCTCCAATAATTTTCCAAATGCCGTGAGGAAAACTAGATTTATTTCCCCCAAGAGGGCTTTTACTGAGTTTGTTAAACGTCAATTTGGAAAAGTTGGAAGTTGAAAACCAGTTGCCCTGTGCCTCCAACAAGGAAATGTGTTCAACCTGCAGAAGAGAGATTTTACAACCGCAATCCTGACGACAAAAATAACCATCCCTGGAAACAATGTGGACTGGGGCTATTGGATTCTCACGAGTCTTTTTTCCCTACATCTGCAACATCCATTTTCCCCCTTGCCTCTGCGGCATAGAGATCTGTGGCAAATAAATAAACACTTCAGCCCGTTATTTCTGCGCTGTAAGGAAACACAAAGATCTAAATATTCGCGTCCCAGACTTCACCATTTGTAGAACGAATTTAAATTAAACCTTCTATGAATTGTCATCATAAGTACCTGTCAAATACATTTCGAAATGTCCTGATGGTTTCTGCCTCTACCACTGTTACCGTCAGTCTCAGAGATTCGCAGAATGAGACACGACAATAAAGGTCCCTGCCATACTGAGTCTGTGTCAATTAAAAGCAACACCGACTGCCCATCGACTCTCGTCCCACTTTGCCTCACGACAGTCGTGGCTTCGAATGTTATGACATTTCAAGTGTTCCTTCACGCACCTTTAAAAAGATTATGAGGTACCCAGCCTCAAATACTCTCACGGGCAGTTGAAAGACATATCCTCATATATTCTCGAAACCTCTAATGACTTTCACATTAATATGATGGCCCTGTTCTATCACACTGCGGCTAAACGGAAGTAAATTCTTTTGTTCAGCTTACCAACGTCTATCAGAAGCTTGCTCACATCGGTGAGATCCAATTTAACCCTTCACTGCTCCAAACTATTCAACTAACCTATCCAAAATCTCTTCATTCCAAACTGATCCATCCCGAGTAACGTCTGGCTGAATCTTCCTTTCACCTCCTCTCCAGTGGAATCAAATCCAACCTAAACTATGGAGACCAGAAATATGCAATCTCCATCAGTGCCCCACTTAATGTTCTGCTCATCCCCAAAAGATGTGGAAACTGAAATGAACTTTCCATATAAATGTAAGAAGCTGGGAATCCCGCATAGAGTACGACAACCTTTGACAACATACCCCTTCCCAAAACCTGTGCCACCAACGATGAGACATAATTAAGGACTATGATGGAATACTCCCCATTTGCTGAACTGTATGCTCATCAAATATCAATTATGAAACTTGACCGTTCAGCAACTCACCATTCGTCGACACAGAATACTGACCATTCTCTCCCTCGCTCAATCCATCGGCCATGATGCAGTATCACAGCTGTGTGTACCATCTATCAGATACACTGCACAAATTGTACAGGCTCTGAAGGCAGCATCATCCAAACACAAGATCATTACGAACACGAAGGTCAGCATCTTTGCAGATATGACCATTGAGGACAACTTTCTGTTATTTCTCTCAATTGGTAAATCGCGCCATGACGAGGCCAGATAGTCTGCAAAAGGTAGCTGTCGCTTTTGACTTCTTAACCAAATCGTCTGCTTGCCCAGCCTTCTAGAAGGAATTGTGTGCATGAACACCCCTAATCCTCTGTGCTTGATAAATAATTGAAAGAAGACACGTCAGATCGGGGAGAATCTTGCCAAGCTAGGGGCAAAAGAGGGTCAGTAGCATGACGGTGGTGGTGAAATTTGTGAATGACTGGAAAGCAGCGGCGTACCACAGGAAAACACATTAGGTCCCTTCCTTGTTTGCAATGCCATGTGAAGAATGTCGATGAAAACAAAAGGAATGACAAAACGTATTCCAGATGGCACAAAATTCGTCAAGTGATTGACAGAATGTCAGCAGTCTGATGCGTTAGGAGGACGCTGATGGACTGGGTAGATCAGTGGCATTTGATAATTGATCCTGTTGAACTTGAGCTTTTCAAGAAGTAACGTGCTAAGGGAGTACTCAATGAAATGCTAGACTCGAGGCAGCTCCAACTGTTCTTGCACTTTGGGTCGGCAAGTGGGAGATCAGATTAATAGTGTAATGGAGATGAGATATGGGAAATTTGGTTCAGCATTCGGATCATCACATCGAAGATGCGATGCCATAGGTGTACGAACGCTGGACTATTCATTCAGGGATCCAGGTAACGTTTGCCGACCCTGTTCGGTTCCTGCTCTCTAAAAATACTGGAATTCAATTTTTTTTAAAAATCCAGAAATAAGAGCTGATGATAACGAATAACCCATTGACGCTTATTGTAAAAAGGCACATTTACTTCATGACTAACTTTTCCGGAAGGGTACTGCCATCCTTACCTGGAAATTTCTACATATGACTCCAGACACACAGCAATATGGTTTACTCTTAACTGACTTTTGGGCTGGTAGATATGCATAATAAATGCTGGCTTATGCGGCGATAACATCATCTTTTGAAAGATTGAAACAACATATTATGGAAGTGATGATGTCAATAAAATGTGGTAAAGCGAACTGTTAAAAAAGCTGGCTCAGAACACAACGAGGCATGCATCAAATGGGCAAGTGAGAAGGAATATCAGATTAATTTAGAAAATTGATTTTAAGGAGTTCAATTCAAATAAAAGGAAAGTGTTGTATTTTGGGAATGTAAATGAGGACAGGATATTAACATGCAATAGTCGGATCTGGGGGCCGTATTGTCGGATACAGAGCCCTAGCAGTAATATCAGCAATTCCTTGAAAGTAGCAGCATAAATGGAAAGACTGGTGAAGTGGTGTTGTACATGCTGACCGCTGTTGAGAGCATTATGTCCAGGAGATGCTGACGTCATGTTATGGCTGTCCAAATCAGTGGAACATCAAATATTTTTATTATTTTTTACAATTCTGGTCGCCATGGGTTGGGACACAATTTCGAACAATGAACATTACAGCCCAGTACAGGCCCTTTGACCATCGATGTTGCTCCGACCTGTGGAAACAATTTGAAGCCTATCCATCCGATACTATTCAATTTTCGCCCATACGTTCTTCTAATGACCATGCAAATTCCCTTAAGGTCTATTAATGTTACAGGTAGTGCTTTCGATGCTCCGACTACTCTCTGAGCAACAAAATTACTTTTGACCTAAGTAGTCACAAAACTATCACCCATCAATTTAAAGTTAAGTAGCCTCGTAATAGCCATCACAATCCGAGGAAAGAAAAGTATCTCACTCTTCTCCTCTCTAAACCTCTTCCTTCTTATATATCTCAATTAAACCACCTCTCAATCGTCTTCTCTCTAATGCAAACAGCCTTAAGTTCCACAGGTGTTCCTCATATGACCATCGCTCCATATTGTGTAACATCCTAGTACGTCTCCTCTGAAGCCTTTCAAAAACATTCCTACCATTTGTCTGTTGCGGGGAAAATAACTGTCTGCAATGCTTCAAATGCGGCTGCACGAGAGGTTTGTACAGCTTCAAAATGACCTTGAGGCTCCAAACATTAATCCCTCCACCAAAACTGCTGTCATACCGAATGCCTTCTTATGAACACATCATCCTGGCCGGCAACTTCCACAGATCCATGTACATGGACACCTACATCTCTCTGCTCAACTGCACCACCAAGAATGTTCGCCCATTTCTCTTTATTCCTGTTGCTACCGCCAAAGTGAATCACTTCACACTTTTCTGCTTACACTCCATTTGCCACCTGTCAGCACAGCTCTGCAGTTCATCTATTTCCCTTCTAACCTGCAACATTCGTCAGTACTTTCCAAAATACCACCGACTATAGCGTACGTGCCAGTTTACTAAAACTTCCTTCTACTTCATCCTTGTGAACATTTATAAAAATCGCAATCATCAGTGGCCTCAAAAAAGTTTCTGGCTGTAATCATTACTAACTGTGTTCCAGTATCTGCATTTAAAATTAACCACAACCCTGTGTCTTTTTTCAGCTAGACAATTTCTGATGCAAACAGCAAAATCACCCTCAGTCCCATGCCTAGTGCTTTGTACAATAGCCTTCCGCGGGAAAACTTACCAAACGTCTTCCCAAAACCTGTAGATGCAACATCAAACGCTTTACCCTCATCTGTCTATTTGGTCACTACCTCAAGGAACACAAGAATGCTTGAGAGGCACGACTTATCATTCAGAAAACTGTTTTGACTGTCCCAAATCAAATTATTCCTCTATAATGATTCTCAATCCCATTTCTTACAACATTTACAATCAATTGACCCCCAATCAAAGTAAGGCTCACTGACCAAAAGTTGCCAGGGTTGTCCACAGTTCCCTCCTTGAACAAGCGGGCATTTACTGTCCTCCAGTTTTCTGGTACTATTCCTGTTGATATGGACACCTTAAACAAAAAATGCTAAAGACTCAGCTATCTCCTTCCAGATAATTTAATTTTGATCTCGCTCTTTGTGCACTTTCCCTACTGCATTTTTCTATTCTCTGTTTTATTCCCCAATGCACATTGGATGTTCTGAGCTTCCTGTCGTGCATGTAAGACAAAACGTTTTACAGTATCTGGGTGTATGTGTCAATGATAAAGCAAATGTAATCGAAATAGTGAAGGTTTGGAGGGATATACAAATGAAGCAATTGGGACTACGTTGATTCAGGAAATCTGTTATGCTTGGAAGATTTACACCAAACAGTCATTTTCCATGCAATATGACTCTATTAACCGAGTTGTGCTCATGCCCTCTTAACTGTGTCATCTCTCTGTCATGCTGCCGACGCGCAGCAGTGAATGTGCCGAACGCTGTCCTGTGTTCTTCATAAATAAAGGAAATACAGAAAGAATTCGGGTTAACCTGGCAACAGAGATCTAAATGTGGTTAATTGGCATGATAGAGGAGCAAGCAAGGGTATTTCGGTTCACTGATACACAGTGGAATAACTCAGGAAGGTGTTCTTCCCCCCAGTATTTACAACACTTCTGAGGGACCTTGATAATAAAGTGGTGTGCGATACTGCAGTTTGTTTATCACGGTACGATTGGGGCAGTGATGACGAAGGTATTCAGGCTGCTGGATAATGCAGACGGATTTGCCCTCTAAAAAGGTGGGAAGAAATGCTATGACATCATAACCAAAGTATCCATTAGTACTGCGAAGCTCAAGATTTTATAGGTACAGGTAAAGACAGAAAGGCAGATATTTAGATTCACGCAAAATGGAAAAGAGAGACAGAGATAGAATGACTGGTACGCGACATGAAAGTTAGATAGACTGATAGCTCAGATTACTTACAATGTGGAAACAGGCCCTTTGGCCCAACAAGTCCACACCGACCCGCTGAAACGCAACCGACCCAAAGCCATACATTTACCACTTCCCTAACATGACGGGCAATTTAACATGGTCAATTCACCTGACCCGCACATCTTTGGAATGTGGGAAGAAACCCACTCAGACACAGGGAGAACGTACAAACGCTACATAATCAGTCGCCTAATGCGGAAATTGAACCCGGGTCACTGGCGCTGGGAAGCAGCAGTGCTAACCACTGTGCCACGGTGCAACCCACAGTGTGGCCTGCATTTGCTTTATCATTGACACATACACCCAGATACTGTGAAACGTTTTGTGGGCAGCACGGTAGCACAGTGGCATATTAGGTAGATAGAGCGATAGATAGATAGACAGACAAATAGGTAGATGCATAGGTAAATAGATATACAGCTGGATAGATAGGCAGATAGGCAAATAGATGTAAAAACAGGTAGGTAGACATATAGATAGGTAGATGGATAGATAAATAGACAGACAGATTGAGAGTTAGAGAGATAGAGAGATAGACGCAGGGACAGATGGTTAAATAGATCGGTAGATTGACAGATAGGCAGATACATAGATGCATAGATAGATAGATAAATGGATATATATATATATATATAGTGACAGACAGATAGACATATAGATATATAGAGAGATAGATAGATAGATAGATAGATAGATAGATAGATAGATAGATAGATAGATAGATAGATAGATAGATAGATCGATCGATCGATCGATCGATCGATCGATCGGTAGAAAGACACATAGACATAAAAACAGATAGGAAGATACATAATTAGATAGATGGATGGATAAATAGACAGACAGATGGAGAGATAGATAGATCGATAGATTGATAGATAGATAGTTGGATACACAGACAGAAAGATAGATAGGTAGATGATAGATAGGTAGATAGATAGATAGATAGATAGATAGATAGATAGATAGATAGTTAGACAGATAGATAGATAGGCAGATAGTCATAAAAAATAGGTAGATACATAATTAGATGGATGGATAGATACATAGAAAGACAGATTGAGAGATAGAGAGAGAGATGGAGAGATAAACACATGGACAGACAGATAGATAGATGGATAGATGCATAAATAGATAGATATGTAGATGGATAGATAGATATAGAGAGAGAGAGAGAGAGAGAGATCGATAGATAAATGGATAGATAGTTAAGGGGTTAGATAGAAAGATAGATAGATAGATCAACACATAGATAGACAAACAGTTAGACAGAGAGACTGACAGGTTAAGAGACGGACAGATAGATAGATCTGAGTATATATAGAACTTTAGATGGTTAGATAAATAGATATACAAATTGAGTGATAGAGAGATAGACAGATAGACAGTCAGATAGATAGATAGATAGATAGATAGATAGATAGATAGATAGATAGATAGATAGATAGATAGATAGAAGGATAGATAGATGGATAGACGGATAGATAGATGGATAGACGGATAGACAGGCAGATAGATAGATAGATAGATAGATAGATAGATAGAAAGATAGATAGATAGATAGATAGATAGACAGACAGATAGATATATAGACTGATGGATGGATAGATAGATAGATATATAGATAGATAGATAGATAGATAGATAGATAGATAGATAGATAGATAGATAGATAGATAGATAGATAGATAGATAGATAGATAGATAGATAGATAGATAGATAGATAGGTAGATAGATAGATAGACAGATGGACATAAAGCAGATAGGCAGATACATAATTAGATAGATGGATAGATAAATAGACAGACAGATGGAGAGATAGATAGAAAGATAGATAGATAGATAGATAGATAGATAGATAGATAGATAGATAGATAGATAGATAGATAGATAGATAGATAGATAGATACATAGACAGGCAGACAGACAGACAGACGGATAGATAGATAGACAGATAGATAGATAGATAGATAGATAGATAGATAGATAGATATATAGATAGATAGATAGATAGATAGATAGATGGGTGGATAGATAGATAGATCAACAGATAGATAGACAAACAGCTAGACAGAGAAAATGACAGGTTAAGAGACGGACAGATAAATCGATCGGAGTATATATGGATCGATCGATGGTTAGATAAATAGATAGACAATTTGAGTGATAGAGAGATAGACAGATAGACAATCAGATAGATAGACAGGTAGGCAGATAGATAGACAGATAGATAGGTGGATAGGTAGATAGATAGATAGATAGATAGATAGATAGATAGATAGATAGATAGATAGATAGATAGATAGATAGATAGATAGATAGATAGATAGATAGATAGATAGATAGATAGATAGATAGATAGATAGACAGACAGACATGAAAACAGATAGGTAGATACATAATTGACGCATTGCAGAAACTCTCTCCAGCTTTAATTTACTCCAATCTACCTAAAACAATGTTAATTTATTATTGTGTGTGTGGGCGAATGGGCATGTCTGACTGTCTCTGTGGTGTTTAATGCGACGAAATGCCTTAATTTGGGCGTTTTTGTAGCCACTGCGCAGCCGGCGGAAGAGTTCTTCAAAAATCATAAGGGGTTTAATCAGGAACACATGTATGCAAAAATAAACGTGACACAATTATGCACACACACACTATGAACACAGACACACACACAGTCAATCACACACGCACACTAATACACACACAAGAACGCACACACAGAGGTAGACATGCACACACACACGCAATCACACACAAGAAGTAATGTGTACGGTCTCAAAAATGCCCATGAGCTGAAGTGCTTACACTCCTTCTGCAATAACTAATTTGCCTTTGGCCAACTTTCGTAACACCGTGCATTTATCCGGCGACAGTAGGCTGGCATTTTCGCGTGACGCCTTTGTTTTTGAGTAGCTGAGATAAGTTTCTTGCAATTTCTGTAAGATGTAATGGTTTCTGATGAACTCTTACAAATTTTAAGCAAGATATCATTGAAAACTCCTGGTCTGGACACAATGGTTGCGGAGGGTCAGCATTGTCCATGTCCATCTTAATCTGTGAATACGCTCTTGGATTATATTGCAATTGACAGACAGAACTGCTTTCTGTCAACAAAAGATTTTTTTGGAAGAATGAAGAAATCTTGAAAACTTAGAAATTCCGAATCTTCGATGCACTCTTCTTATCATGTAATAACATGGGGCTCAGCAGAGGACATCACTGTATCATTTCGAACGCAACAGTGACCAATCGAGAGACAGAGAGAGCGAGATGAGAGAGAGAGGGAGAGAGAGAGAGAATTGGACGAGCACTCCAATGGATTAATCCCTAAAACAACAGTGATGTGCCTCAGGGATCCGTGCTGGGCCCATTTCTCTTATCAACATCAATGATTTTGATGAGAATGTATTAGGCGTGATTAATAAGCCCGCTCATCACCCTCTTGTCAAGAGGAAGAAAACGACTTTTGTTTCAATGAGATGTGAATGCTCAGTTCGGGCACTTGTAATTTAGAAATTAGTAAAGAAAGAAAAAAGAACGAGTTTAAAAGGGGCAAGATGAGACATGAGTATTCGTTGGCGGATATAATCAAGGGAAACCCTAAGGCTTTTTCACGATATACGAGAAATAAAAGAATGACGAAAATTAGGCTTCGACCAATCAAGAATATTCGTGGGAAATACTGCGTGGAGTCCAAAGAGACACTGTAGCGCTAAATGAATATTTTCTGTCAGTATTCGCACCAGACAAAGATGATGCGATCGAGGAGAATACTGAGACAGAATCTACTAGACTGGATAAATTAAGGATCACAAGGAGGACATGTTAGCAACTCTAGCAAATGTAAAAATAGATAAGTCCGCTCGGCCGGATGGAATTTATCATAAGAATCATTGGGAAGCCAGGAACGAGTTTGGCCTTAATCTTTATGTCAGCATTTTCCACAGGAATAGTGCCAGAAGATTGGAGACTAGAAACTGTTATTCCCCTGATGAAAGAGGGAATTAGAGACAACCTAGGAATGAGAGACCAGTGAGCCTGGCTTCGGTTGTGGTTAATTGGTTGGAAATGGTTATAACAGAGAGAATCCATAATCGTCTGGAAATGAATAAACTGGTCAGGGATAGTCGACACAAACCGGATTGAGTTCTTCGAGAATGTAACAAAATAGTTGGATGAGGGAAAAGCGGTTAATGTAGTGCAAGTAAATTGCAATAAGTCAGTTAATCAGGTGCCAAACCATACGCTATTGTGCAAAGTACAGAGGCATGTGATTGGAAGTGCATTAACGGTATGGATCAAAAATTGGCTAGCTGAAAGAAGACAGAGTGTGGAGATTGATGGGAGTTGTTCATCCTGGAGTTCACTTATGAGCGGTGCATCTCAAGGATCTTTTTTACGTCCACTGCTGCTTGTCGCTTTATAAACGACCTGCATGACAGCCAGGAAAGATGGCTTGTTAAATATGCTAATGACACTAACTTTGGAAGAGATGTGGACAGTGCAAAATGACGGTGTTGGTTTAAGAGACTCTTAGGTCCGCTGCCTAGCTGAGCTGAGAGTTGGCAAATGGATTTTAATGTGGAAAAGTGTCAGGTGTTTAATTTTAGAAGGAGAGACAGCAATGCAGAGTTCTCGACTTATTGTAAGATTCTTGGTAATGTAAATGAGCAGAGAGATTGCAGTGTCCATGTACATAGATCCACGAACGTTGACACACATGTTGATGCAGTTGTTAAGAAGACATATGGTTTGCTGCTTTTATTAGCAGGGGAATTGAGGTTCGGAGACATGCGGTCATGCTGCAGTTGTACAACACCATTTTGCTGCCGCACTTGTGTTATTGTGTACAGTTCTAGGCACCTCATTATCGGAAAGATGTAGAAGCTTCGGAAAGAGTTCAGAGGAGATGTCCGAGAAAGTTGCCTGGTATGGAGGAAGGTCTCACGAGGAAAGACTGGGGGACTTGTGGCTGTTTTCGTTGGTGAGAAGAATTGACGTGGATTTGTTAGAGAATTACAAGATGATCAGAGGGTTGGATCGGTGGACAGTGAGTACCATTTTCCTCGGACGGTGTTGGCGAGTTAGTGTCTTTACTCAGATAGTAGTAGGGGCGTGGAATGCACTGCCTGCAACCGCATCAGGCTCGCCATATTTAAGGGCATTTAAATTGTAATTGTGTTTTCATGTGAACAAAAATGGTTTGGTGGAGTTTAGACGGTCTTCAGATGGGCTTCACAGGTCGGCACAACATTTACCGCCGAAAGGCCTGTAATGTTCTCTATTCAACGGTCTGTGACACTTAAAAAAAAAAGTAAGGTGAACGATGACGAAGCTTGTCAGAAATGGAAGCAGAACTTTGATATCTTGGGAACTGAGCCGAGAAATCGCAAATGATGTTTAGTATAGATAAGTGTGTGGTCTTGCATTTTGGAAAGGCAAATCAAGGTCTGTGTTTCATAGTGAATGGTTGGGCCTTAGGGAGCGGATTGCCATAGAGGGACTTTGGATTTCAGGTGCACAGTTCTCTGAAAGTGGAGTCACAGGCAACCAGGGCAGCGCAGTCGACTTTTGGAACACTTGTCTTCTGCAGTCAGGGCACTGATACTGAAGTTGGGAAGTCATGGTGAAGACGCACTTGGAGTATCATGTCCGGTTTTGGTCACCTTTCTGTAGGAAGAATGGTAATAATCTGGAAAGAGTGCAGCAAAACTTTACAAGGATGCTGCCAGGTCTCAATGGTCTGTGTTATCGGGAGAGATTGGACAAACTGGGGCTATTTCATTCAAGCTTAGGAGACTGAGTGGTTGTCTAATAGGTCATGAGAGGCATGGGTGGCGTGAATGCAAACAGTCCTTTTCTCAAGTTTGACAGTCGAAGAAAGGAAGACTCAAATTAGATGTTAGAAGGGAAAGATGGAAAAGGAACTGAGATAAACCTTTGTTATACATTGGATTGTTTGCATATGGAATGAGCTGCCAGTGGACGTGGTTCAGGCAGGTATATCAACAACATTTCAAAGTCATTTGGACAAATACATGGATGGAATAGGAGTAGGAGTATATGAGCCAGATGTAAGGGAAATGGAGTTAGCGTGGATGGACAATTTATTCAGCATGGACCAGTTTGGATCAAAGGGCCTGTCTGCTTATTTTAGGATGCTATAACACGATTATAGAAAACCCATTGAACAGAGATGCACATTAAATCAAATTAATCGAAACAGACACGAATGCACTAACACAGAGAGACAGAATCACAAACATAGAGGCACACAGAAACACAGACAAAGACAGATGCATAAAATCATAAATGTACACCGAAGCATAAACACTGAGGCTGAAACACGCACACCAAAAGCACACCACACGCCTCAGATACACACGTCAAATGGAAGGTTCATGGAAACAGCTAGATATACAAATTTACTCACTATATACAAATAGGGACAGCGATTCCTAGTTTTCAACATATCCAACAACACATAATACTTAATTAATCTCTCTCTCTCACACACACACACACACACACACACACACACACACACAGAGCCAGGTCGTGCACAAATGCTTTGCAGATTCAGAATAACGTCGAAAAATGTGACTTGATTGTCTTTACTTGGAATCAAAAGTAGGAAGACCAATTATACTTTTAATGGCTGTAAATTCAGAGAAGCGTTAATTCAACAAGAGTGTGGTATCTAGTATCTGTGTTTTCAAGATGAGATTCGTATGTTCTGTGTAGGTATCTGTGTGTTCGGTATGTAGTCCATGAGTTAACCTTTGTGTCCACGCATTCAGGGTGAGATTGATGTGTTCAGCGTTGACACCCAGGATGATTACCTCCTGAAACTCATACATTGCGCAACAATTCCCCCTAACTTTCCTGAATCTGGCGGGACCAAAGGGGTAGAAGGCCGAAACCCCATCTGTCTCATCAAGGATCCACCATGAAACGCATGTGAACTTATTCACAGGCGAGTAACCAATGCAGTTTAATTATGTCCTGGAAACTTGGGGTCGGGGAATAGCGAGTGGGTATTGACATAGATTAGAGGTCATGGGAACTACACCTTCACACAAAAGCCTGAATTGTGTATGCCCACTGCTGGAGGTTGGCAAAAATCTCCGCATCATTCAGCTCGCATCTGTTCATGTAGCAGTGTGTGGCCCGGGTTTGTCTTGGTTGGAGAAAAGGTATGCTGAAGTTCCAAACTAGCTTGACATCTGTTATGGAGCAGGCCAGAACGCCTTCAAAATATTTTTAGAAGGTAGACTTGAGTGTGAGTTTTGTTTTAGGCAGATGTTTTATGAAGAATCCAGAAGTGCAGTAGCAGAACAAACCACTCGGCTGGATCCATAACAAATCTTATTTAAACATTACAGTTGAAACATGAATAAACAAAAAGAGAATGTTACATAACTTCACGTACTTAGTAAACCAAACGGCTCCGACACAACTTAACGCAGGAGCTATTCCAATTTCCACATCATCCCATAAACACACCATTTACCAACAGAAAATCCAATCTAAGGTTCATTTAGGCAGGAGATATTTCCGAGAGGAATGTGAAATAAACAGCTTTTGAAGCACGGAAACACTTTCCTTTGTAGCTGCTTCTCGTTACCAGTGATTTTCACACAACCTGCCAATACTAATGCAACCGAGAAAAGAAATTACCATGAATTGGGAGAACTGGCCTCTTCCCTCCCATTAATGAAGGTAGCCATCCCCAGACATATCAGAACCCCAGTCTTTCCCAACCCATTTCAACATAACCAAGGACAATGTTACGTTGTTAAAGTGGCAGGATCTTCAGCAAAGCAGCATCATTCCTGAACATGACAAAGTGAAAAAACATTGCTGACACTGCCCATCAGCTCAACTCCCCCATGTTCACTCCCTCTGACAGAGGGTATCATCAACCCAATTACCTCTCAGGTTATCCTTTCAAGCCGTAACAAATTATGCCCCCTCGGAATGTTCCGAGTTGGCCCCCTTCTCACTCCTTCAGTAATTATCGCCCCTTGTACTTCAACGGTGTTACCATAACTGAATTACTCCCTGCCAACCTTCAACGTCCTGAAGTTTGCCATTGCCAGAGAATCTAAACATTGCCCCTTGATGTTCAATGGTGTCACCATTATTGTACACCTTGCAAGTACCCTCCCCCGCCTCCCAGCCATCGATTATTTACATTCAGATGATTCAAATTGAGCCAGAAACTAAGTTGGAGCAGCTATCTGAATATACTGGCTAAATAGGGATTCAGAGGCTAGGAATCCTGCTGTGCCTTTCTCAGCTCCTTACTCTCCAGCTCCGCATCTCCACCTCCACTCCACACAAAGTTGGTTCATCTTCGACAAGGCACAAGTGAATAGTGTCGAACCCACCTCTCTGTATTTTTGTAGCTGCATTTACACTCAGGAATCTCGACTGGATCCATGACAATAAAGTCCACTTGATTCACAATACATCTACACATATCCACTCTCTCAGCCACCAAGGCTTAGTAACAGTGTATACCATCTATGACGCAGTGTAATAATTTACCAAAAGTTCTTAGTTAGCACCTTCGAAACTCACGTTCATTTTCATCGAGAAACACAAGGGCAGTAGACGGATTTGAGCACTAACCTCTGCACTTTCCCCTCCAAACCACTTACCATATTGACTTGGAAATATATCACCATTTATTCAGTGCCGTTTGATCAAAATTGTGGAAGTCCTTCCCTGATGGACTGACTGGTCTACCCTGAACACATTATTTCAAGAAAGCCGCTCACTGCCACTTTCTCACGGGGGCAACTACGGAGAGCAATACCTGCTGTCTGACAGAGCCTTCCAAATCCCATGAATGAATCGGATGAAGTGTGAATGAAATATATCTATTCTTCCTTCGTTTTCAATCAAACAAAATCCTGTACCTGCCTCCCTGCCATGTTATTGTTGCTCTGTCTGCGGTACACGGACTGAGGCAGTTTGAGAAGGAGTTCAGCCCCACTCTCTTCAAGGTGTACAACTGGGGATTGGCGACAAACGGCGGAACCGTCAAGACCGCAGGCCATTATCTTGTGAATGAAAAGTAATGAAGGGTGAGTGAATACAATGGTGCTGTGGTTTCAGACGGACCTGTACGTCTGATATCCTTCTGCCCTCCCCCACTCTGTCTTGCGTCAATTTCAAGAATTGACTGTGAGACAATTAACTTTATACAAGCATTTAAGCTGAATGTAAGAAGCAAGAATCCTGACGATGGCAGAGGAACTTGCAATCAACAAACAGATCACACTAGGCTTCTCTCTCTATCTGTGTTGTTTATTTTCTGTTCACATTTTATTCTTATTTCTCTCTCCCTCTCTCCCCTCATCAATCTCTCATTCTCAATTCCTATCTCGACCGCCGCTATTTTTATTCGCTCGCCCTCGTCATTCAATACATGTTTTAGTCTTTCTCTGACCTTCTCATTCATACACTCTCAGAATTATTACTCAATGTCATTTTTTTTTTCAATTCTGTTTTTCTATGTATGTCTCCCTCTCTCTCATTCTTCTCTGCCTGTTTTTTTTAATTTCTCTAATCTCTTCACCTTCTTTCGCTGTCCCTCATTGCTCTCTTTTTCCACCACAATTCTCTTTCTGTTGCGCATCACACGGCAACGCCTATCCCTTTTCTCTCAGCTCTTCATTATTCTCCCTTCTCTATTTCGCTTTCTAACCCCTTTTATCTTTATTCTGTCTTCCTCATTATTCTCTCTCTCTAACATTCCTGTTTCCACCTCCAATTTGTCTGTAATACTTTCATTTATTGCATTTCTTGTCGCTTCTCATCTCTTATCTTCCTTTCTCAATCTCGATTACGATTCTCCCTTACTCCCACATTACTCACTCGACCTTTATTTTGCACTCTCAATCTGTCTTTTACCTCTTCTTCTGGATGTCTTAACATTCTCATTGGTTCCACTTTTTGATGCAGTGTGAATCTCCAAGCCCAGCAGGATCGAAATCAGCAGCACACCTGGCTGGAAATGGTGTATGCTGTCTTCAAATTGTCAAGAAAACTTCACATCAGTTCCTGATGGATGCATCCACCTGTGGTTATCTACTTACCTTTCAGCCTCCTGCTATCAGTGTTCGCCTCCTCAAAATGCCACGTTGCGAGGAGCAAAAGCACAGCTTTCATCTACACCTACAAACTTCCGCGATATCCCAGTGAGATCTATGAAAAACAGGAGTTCAGCGGTTTGGAGTCTCTGCGGTGAATAGACTCTGAAATTCTCGGCAAGGAGCCGCACCGTCCGTACTTCTCTGCGAGCTCTCGACTTGTTAAAGTGACAGTTCACAAACAGAGAACAGGCGAAATCGCATCACTGTGCAATCGTTAGGCTCAAGTACCCTGATAAGTATTAAAAACCAACTTAGAACACTCCCCTCTCCCTAAGCTAGCCACTCTGTATTCAAGTATCATCTTTGG
This sequence comes from Hemiscyllium ocellatum, assembly GCF_020745735.1. Classification (NCBI taxonomy): domain Eukaryota; kingdom Metazoa; phylum Chordata; class Chondrichthyes; order Orectolobiformes; family Hemiscylliidae; genus Hemiscyllium; species Hemiscyllium ocellatum. Next base: position 1,128,100 of record NW_026867576.1, on the reverse strand, counting down.
CTTTAGATTTGTTCTATTCCACTTGTTACGGGCTGGATATCATTTCACCAGAGAGGGGGCGTAGTTGAAGAATGTCTCCAGCGTGATCAGGTTCTGCAAGGCAGTGATGCTGGAGAAGCTCAGTTTTTTATGAGAAGCAGCGAAGTTCGAGTGAGGGCAAGAGCGAGATACATGAGCGGCATGGACAAGACGAGAAAACAGCTGGACTCCTTATTCGAACATTTAAAAGCAAGAGGCCACCATTTTAAAGTGAAAGGCAGGGGTACAGATGTGAGTTCAAAAAATGTTTTCACCCACAGGCTGGTGATTAGTCTGCAATGCCCTGCCTGGGTTGGTGATTGAGAAGGGAAGCATCACTAACGGAAATTGTACTTGGATGAGCCACTTGAAACGTCTGAAAATTCATGTCTCTAGGTCAAGTGGGAAGCGGGTCTGCTGGAGGTCGTATTTTGGTTTGGAAGGGCAATGTGCCAAAGGGTCTCTGCTGTAATATTATACATTGCTCTTTAACCCTCTCAAAACGCTATCACTGCTTACAGCAACGATCATCGTTGGAGCTCTTCCAGTTTCTTCATGGCACAGGAGAAATCCCGGGCAACGGCAGCAGTACTCGACTCCTGGCACGGCTTTGTGTGGTCCAGTATTCACTGTAAAATACTCCCGTCAGGATGTTGTGACACAGTGTTAAATTTACCTCACCCAGCGGTCTAGGCTGACACTTTGTGTACAAAAATCGGATAAAATCTCAGGCAGGCACGAAGTTAGAGCAGAAGGAGTAGGTACAGAATCAGGTCATTAGCCCACTGGGTATTCCCCAGCATTAGTTGGATAAACGGCATATTTGAATTTTAAGCAATATGGAAATAATAACTGCTCAAACCTGTTCACAGTGGGTCTTTTTAAAATAGAGTCCATCTGGCTCAGGTCAGGGAATGCCGTCTGCGGTGAGCAAGCAGTCTGGGCCTCACATGACTCCAGTACCACAGCAGGATCGATATTCGATTGCCAAATATGAACAATAGTCTGTTTTCTTGTTAAGTCGATTAATTCGTAATGCCTTATCAATCAAAACATCTAATATTTTGACTCTATTGCCCGTTTTGTACAACCTTCCATCCTCTTCCGAGGAGCAGAAGATTTAATTCTTTTAATTCACGTGCCAACAGATTCAAGAGCAACGTTTTACACTTCAGTATCAGACCTCTGAGCAGACCTCAGCAAGTCTCGTCTTAACTTTCCTCTGCTGCTTCCCTGAAGCTGGAACTTTGAAATTTTCACTCTGCTATGTTACTATACTGTATTTTGATGGTATGACCTGCCTGTGTGGCACGGAAAGCAACACTTTTCACTGTATAACAATACATGTGACAATACAAATAAATCTACTCTAATTTTTTGCTGAGTGTATTGGATGATCTTGTCAATGTTTAAATGATTTGCGGTTACTTCCTTCATAGTAGAATCTAATATGTTAACAAGGACAGAATTTAAGCTAACTATAGTTGTGTTATATTTGTCTCCAAATATTCTCATGTAATGATCCCTTATTGCTGACATACTAAGGAGATGAAACAGAATATTGTTCATTCCTCCGTTAACAGACATTAAATGATGTACCCAGTCAAAACCATGCACATGCTAAGACACTTTTATTTCACTTACTGAAACTTCCACCTAATGTAGACAGTATGTTATTTCATCTTGTGAAATATTTACCAGGTTCATGGAACATATTGATTGTCGGGTGCCATTCTGTCTGCTTGCAACTAAGTTATTAAGCTTTTCACGAATGAATGACAGCGTTATTCGTTTCTCAAATATACATAGAAACTATGAGCAGGAATAAACCATTCAACCATTCGAAACTGCTACACCATTCAATGTGATATTGGCTGATCATTCAACACCATCTCTATTATTGCTTTATCTCTATGCAGTTTGATAAGTTGAGCTCCAAGAATCATTTCTAACAACTTTCAAACAAAAAAAGAATATCGTTTTCTTCTTGACAGCTTTCAGTGGCAGATAATTCCACAGTCTCCCCACTCCCTTGGTCAGGAAAGTTCCTGTGCATCAGCCCTAAACGGCCTGTCCTCGAGTTATCGGGAAAATGATTTTCTGCTTTCGACAAACATCGCCTTATTAGAATTTATTAGGTTCAGGACATTGAGACCCCTCAAGCCTCGTTCTGCCATCCAAAGAGTACATGACCTGATTATCTGAGAATATCGACTGTCTACCGCAAAATGCCCGAACCACAGTGAATATAATCCTAAACGATCACATCTTCCTTCACTGAACCGTTGCACCAACTCAGGAATCAGTTTGGAACACTTTTCATGAACTGACTCTACACACATTCTTCCTCAGATGAGGAGGTCAAAACAGGTGAAATAAACAAGTTAACTATAGTACATTTGCCATATTATATTACCTTGTCTTACATTATGTCATGTCATATTACATTATACGATTTTATATCATTACATTATATCTGGGCGAGTCTTGAGAACGTTTGGTAGCTCCGGTTGACTTTCTGGATGTAGGTTTGCTCGCTGAGCTGGAAGGATCTTTGCAGACGTTTCGTTACCATACTAGGTTAGATCTTCAGTGAGTGTCCGAATCAAGAATCATTCAGAGACTCACTAAAGATATTACCTGGTATGGTGCTGAAACGCCTGAAAATGCACCTTCCAGCTCAGCGGGCAAACCGGCATCGATATTATATCATTATATTTTGTTATTATATTACATTGTATTATATTATATCATATTATATTTTGTTATATCACAGCAGCCGCAAGAATCGTGACTGTGCCTCAAAATCGTTCATTGATTAGCACAATAGCTCAGTACTTAGCATTACTGTCTCAAAGCACGAGGACACAGACTTGATTTCACGAATGCACAACTGGTTGTGTGGAGTTTCCGCAGTCACCTCATGACTGATTCCCTCTGATTTCTCTGGTTCCCCTCTACACTTTAAAGATGTGCAGCATCTTTGGATTCGCCATGGGAAATCCAAGTTTAAAGGCAGAGGATGAGCATGTCGTCTGGTCGGGATGTCCTTCAGAGGGTCGACGTGAACACGTTGGCCCTACATTAAATTATTTTTGTATACACTGTCGTTTACTGATCACCGATTGAACACATCAATTAGATCACCCCTTCACATGCTATATTTAAGGGAATGCGGGCCTCCTGATAAAATAACCCATGAAGTGCAGACATTATTCTTGTCGGCCCACAATTTACTTGCTTCAATGTCAATATCACCGTTCTGAGATCTGGTTCGCATATCTGCTCAGAGTAGTCCAAATCATGTGTTAGCAGAGTGTTGTGAAATCGCAGCAGATCTTCTGTGCTCTTCTGCTCCAGTCCCCGAGTTGAAGCCAACATTGCTTCTGCTACCTTGATTATTTTCTGCAAAATGCCGCCAGTCAATCCTGTTTACATTCATTCACTCCCTTGTAGAATCTTTGTTATTGGTCTAAAACCCCGATGAGAAAACGAGTGACATATCTTCATATAATAACTAACACATAAGATTGATGCAGGAAGCAAACAAAACGTGCTAAGCTTCTCCAGACGTTCGACTTAAAACCTTATGAGATGTAGATTCGAATGGCATCGAGACAGAAGGACAAATTTGAATTCATTAAAATTGTGGAAGGAATAGTTGCTTAATGGTAATCTACTGAGAGTCATTTTGGAAAACTTCCTCAGACTCCCCGAGTACGCTTGAGGGACGGATATCTGTCAGCAATTGACTCCAGACCGGCAGCATTGTGTTTACTATCCAGTATACTGTGTCCGCAAGTCATGCCCATCTCCCAGCACTGCAATTACCACAGACATTCTGTGACTATATACGCGACTACACACCCACAACATTGTGATTAACAATACTACGTTCTCCTTTTGCATGTGACTCCAGACACACACCGTCACTGACGTTGCTTTATTTCTCTGGAGCATCGGAGGATGCGCGGGAAACTGACAGAAGTTCATAAAAACATGAAAGGCATGGTTATGGTGAATAGTTCATGAATTTCCCCCAGGTTATTGGAGTCCAAATCTATATGACATGCTTTTCAGTGCGAAGGGTAGACATACAATGGGCAACTCTTTTTTCACTCACAGTGCAGTGCGACCATGAAATGAACTGACGGAGCAAGTGTTGGAGTCTGCTACAATTACAACAAATAAAAGACATCTGTGTGAGATTTTAAATAAGAAAGGTTTGGAGGGATATGGACCAAATATTGATACATGTGATTCGATAAATTTAGGATATTTGGTCGCCATGGGTGACTAAATGTTCTGTTTCTTTGATGTACATTTCTTTGAACTATGACTGCAGGCTGACGTCAATATGGGTACTACTGATCTACTCTGTCTCAACATCGCTTTCCAGAACAACCTTTTCTCACTCTGCATTTGACTCCAAACCAAAAGCACTCCGGTTATCAGTCAACTGCACAATCTATATGTGACTCCAGATCCATAACACTCTGTATATCACTAATCTGCTCTATCGCTAATCTGACTCCAGAACAAAGCACTGTCAATATACTGACCTTCCCTGTATCATCATGAGACTCCAGACCCACAGCACGGTGATTACCACTGAACTGATCAGTACGGGTATCCAGGCACATGGCATCTTCGTTACCACTATATGCTTTGTATGTGTGTCTCTGAACCCACAGCACTGTGGGTACCACTGTCCGAATCCGGCTCTACATGTGACACCAGAAGAAGAGCTCAGTTGTTATTTATGAAATGCTCTGTCTCTAAATGCGAGTCAAGCCACGCCGCACTGTGGTTTCCAGTGACTTGCTCCTTCTCTACGTATAAGTCCCTACACATAGCTCTTTGGTTACCACTCATCTGCACTGTACCTACATTTTAATCAGATCCACAGCAATGTGGTCAGTACCCACCGGCACTCTCTGTACAAATGACTTCAGACTCACAGCACTGTGGTTATGAATGACCTGCTCTGTGACTACAAGGCTATAGCACTGAGTGCATTATTGACCAACTCTGTCTCAGTATGTAACATAGGGAAACAAAACTGTGCTTAGAAATTATCTCCTCTGTTTCTGCACGTGACTCCAGACACTGAACACGGTGATTACCACTGTCTGAAGTTGTTTCCATACGTGACTCCAGACCCACAGCGCTGTGGCTACCATTGACCTGCTCTCTCTACATTTACCAACAGACCCATAGCCCTCTGGTTACCACTGACCTGCTGTGAATTTAAACGTGACTCTTGTCCACAGAACTGCAGTTACGACTCGTCTGATCTGTCTCTGTATGTAATACCAGACCCGCAGCTCTTTGGGTACCACAAAGGATTTATAAGGATATCGTCACCTTTGGCGGGTTTGCCGTTGAGGCATTTAAATTATCATTGCGTTTTCAAATGGATGAAACTGGAATGGTCCAATTTGATTGGGCTTCAGATGGGTTTCACAGGTCGGCATAACATTGACGGCCGGAAGGCCTTTTCTGTTTCATGTTTAAAGTTCTACAGCACTAAAATAAAAAGAGGTATGGTGGAAGGTGAGGAAGATTGTCAGAAATGGAAGCAGAAACTTGATATCTTGGGAAGTGGGCCGAGAAATAGCAAATGATATTTAATGTTGAAAAGTGTGTGGTCTTGCATTTTGGAAAGTCAAATCAAGGTCTGTGTTTCATGGTGAAAAGTCGGGCTTCAAGGAGCGGATTACCATAGAGGGACTTTGGATTTTAGGTGCGCAGTTCTCTGAAAGTGGAGTCACAGGTAGAACGAGCAGTGCCGAGGGCTTTTGGAAAACTCGCCTCCGTTAGCCAGGGCATTGATTATTGAACTAGGTGAAAACAATCACTGCAGATGCTGGAAACCAGATTCTGGATTAGTGGTGCTGGAAGAGCTCAGCAATTCAGGCAGCATCCGAGGAGCAGTAAAATCGACATTTTGGGCAAACGCCCTTTTTCCGGAATAGTATTCCTGATGAGGGACTTTTGCCCGAAACGTCGATTTTACTGCTTCTCGGATGCTGCTTGCACTGCTGTGCTCTTCCAGCACCACTAATCCAGGACATTGATTATTAAAGGTGGGAGGTTATGTTTTACAGGTCATTGGTGAAGACGCACATGGAGTATTGTGTTCTGTTTTGGTCACCTTGCTGCAGGAAGGATGGTATTAATCTGAAAAGACTACATCAAACTGTTACAAGGATGCTGCCATGTCTCAGTGGTCTGTGTTATAGGGAGAGGTTGGACATGCTAGGTATTTTTTTTTAATTCTCGTTTAGGAGACTGAGTGGGTGTCTAATAGGTCATGTGAGGCAGGGATAGCATGAATGCAAACTGTCCTTTTCTCAGGGTTTGAGAATCGAGGAAACGAAGACTCAAATTTAATGTTAAAAGGGAAGTAATAAAATGGAAACTGAGGTAAACCGTTCTTACACATAGAATTGTTTGCATATGGAATGAGCTGCCAGTGGACGTGATTGAGTCGGGTACATTAACAACATTTAAAAGTCAGTTGTACAAATTCATGGATGGAAACGGATTAGGAGTATATGGGCCAGGTTTAAAGGAAATGGGGGTTAGCATGGATGGAATTTTGTTCGGCATGGATCCGTTTGGATCAAAGGGCATGTCTGCATGCTTAAGGACTCTATGACTCGATTACAGAAAACCCATTGAATGGAGGTGCACAATAACATAAAATCATCGTTACACACAGAAATACACTAAGACACAGAGACAGAATCACAGACATAGAGACACACAGAAACACAGACAAAGACACATGCATAAAATCATAAATGCACACAGAAAGATTAACAAAGAGGCTGAAACACACAGACACAAAAAACACACCACATGCCCCAGACACGCACGTGAAATGGAAGGTTCATGGAAACAGCCACATATGCAAATTTACAAAACACAAGCACGTAGGGACAGATAGGCATACATATCAACATTTACAATAACAAATCACACCTAAGGAATTCCAAACACAAACACACATACAAACACACATACAAACACACACACACACACACGTTCAGACACACATGGACGTTCACACACACAGACAGTCACGGACAAAGCCAGGTCGTGCACAAATGCTTTGCAGATTCAGAATAAAGTGGAAACACATAGCTTTATTGTCTTGGTATCAAAAGTAGAAGGTGTTGCTGACACACTGCTGACACTGCCCTTCAGCTCAACTCCCCCACCCACACTCATTAATACAGAAGTGTTCATCAACCCAATTACCTCTCAGGTTATCCTTTCATGCCTTCACCACTGATGCCCACTCATAATCTTCTGAGTTGGCCTCCTTCTCACTCCTTCAGTAATTGTCGCCGATGAACTTCAGTGGTGTTACCATAACTGAATTACTCCCTGCCAACCTTCAACGTCCTAAAGGTTAGCATTAACAGAACATCTAAACATTGCCCCTTGATGTTTAATCGAGTCATCATTATTGTACACCTCGCACGCCCCCTCACCCCGCCCCCCACCCGTCATATATTTACATTCAGCTCCTTCAAATTGAACCAGAAACTAAATTAGAGCAGCTAGCTCAATATACTCGCTAAATAGCGATTCAGAGTTTAGGAATTCTGCTGCGCCTTTCTTAGCTCCTTACCCTCCAGCTCCTCATCTCCACCTCCACTCCCCACAAAATTGTTTCATCATCGACAAGGCCCAAGTGAATAGTGCCAAAGCCACCAGTCTGGATTTTTGAAGCTGCAATTACACTCAAGAATCTTGACTGGATCCATGACAATAAAGCCCACTTGATTCGCAAAACTTCTACACGTATCCACTCTCTCGGCCAGCAATGCTCAGTAGCAATGTGTACCATCTACAAGACGCACTGTAAAAATTTACCAAAATTCATTAGTTAGCACCTTCGAAAACCACGTTCATTTCCATCACGAAGCACAAGGGCAGCACATGGATTTGAGCACTAACCCCTGCACTTTCCCCTCCAAGCCACTCACCAGATTGATTTGAAATATATCGCCATTTATTTAGTGCTAATCGATTAAAATTGTGGAAGTCCTTAGCTGATGGAATTACTGGTCTACGCTGAGCAGATTGACTGCATTATTTCAAGAAAGACGCTCAATGCCTTTCTCATTGGGCCAACCAGAGACAGCAACTCCGTTGATTTTCTGTTCACGTATTATTCTTATCTCTCTCTCACCCCCATCAATCTCCCTCGACGTCGTCATTCAATACCTGTTTTAGTCTTTTTCTGACGTTTTTATTCATACACTCTCACAATCATTACTCAATATAAATTCATTTCAATTCTTTTTTGTATGTAGGTCTCCCTCTCTCTTATTCTTCTCTCTGCCTGTTTTTTTAAAAATCTCTCAAACCTCTTCAGCTTTTCTCTGTACATCATTACTCTCTTTCTCAAGCACAATTCTTTCTCTGTTGTCCATTATACTACAACGCCTATCTCTGTTTTCTCTCAGCTTTTCATTATTCTACCTTGTCTATTTCGCTTGATAACCCCTTTTATCTACATTCTGCCTTCCTCATTACACTCTCTGTAACACATTAACTATCTGTCCCTTAGTCCTTCATTCCTGTCCATCTTCATGTTTCTCTGTAATAGACTTATTTATTGCATTTCTTGTCGTTTCCTTTCCCTCCTCTTCCTTTCTCAATCTCCATTACTCTTCTCCCTTACTCCCTCATTACTCAGTCGACCTTTATTTCGCACTCTCATTCTGTCTTTTACCCCTTCTTCTGGATGTCTTAATTTACCTCTTTGGTTCTACTTTGCGATGCAGTGTAAATCTCCATGTCCAGCAGGATGGAAATCAGCAACAGGCCTGGCTGGAAATGATGAATGCTGTCTTCACTTCATCAAGACTCCTTCACATCAGTAACTGATGGGTGCATCTACCTGTGGCTATGTACTTACCTTTCAGCCTTCTGCTATCATTGTTCACCTCATCAAAAGGCCACGTTCCGAGGAGCAAGAGCACAGTTTTCATTCACACCTACAAAACTTCTGCAATATCCCAAAGAGATCGATGAAAAACAGGGGTTACATTCAGCGGTTCAGAGATTCTGGAGTGAATAATCTCTGAAATTCCCGACAAGGAGCAGCACCATCCGCACTTCTCTGCGAGCTCTCGACTTGTTAAAGTGACAGTTCACAAACAAAGAACAGGCGAATTCGCATCACTGTGCAATGGTTAGGCTCAGTGCACTGAACTCAAGTACCCTGAAAAGAAATGTTAAAAGCCTACCTACAACATTCCCCTCACCCAAATCCAGCCACACTGGATTCAAGTGCCATCTTGAGCTTTATATTTGCTCTTTTTCACTCGTCACGGGCAGGATATGATTTCACCAAAGAGTGGGCTCAGTAGAGAAAATTCTCCAGCGTGATCACGTTCTGCAATGCAGAGATGATGGAGCATCTCGGTTTGTTTTATGAGAAGCAGAGAAGGTCGGGTAAAGGCAAGATCGAGATATATGAGCGGCATGGACAAGACGAGAAAACATCTGGTCTCCTTATCCGAACCTTCAATAGCAAAAGGCCACTATTTTAAAGTGAAAGGCAGGAGTTCGGAGGTGGGGCGGGGTGTGTCGAAAAATGTTTTCACCAATCGGCTGGTGGTGAGTCTGCAATGCCTTGCCAGTGTTGATAATTGAGAAGGAAAGATTCATGATCGGAATGTGTACTTGGATGAGCCACTTGAGACGTCTGAACATAAATGGCTCTAGGTCACGTGGGAAAGGGCTTCTGCTGGAGTTCGTATTTTGTTTTGGAAGGACAATATGTCAAAGTGTAGCTGCTGTAATATTATATATTGCTCTTTAACCCTCTCAAAATGCTACCGTTGCTACAGGAACGATTAACGTTGGAGCTCTTCCAGTTTCTGTATGGCACAGGGGAAATCCCGGACAATGGCAGCAGTACGCGACTTCTGGCACGGTTTTGTATGTGTCCAGTATTCATTGCTACCTACTCCCTTCAGGAGGTTCTGGTACAGTGTCAACGTTACCTGTCCCAGCTGTCCAGGCAGACGCTTTGGATACTGAAATCGGATCAAATCACAGGCAGGCACGTCGTTAGAGCAGAAGGAATAGATCCAGAATCAGGTCATTAGCCCAATGGATATTCTCCAACATTCGATTAATTCGCGTCATATTTGAGTTTTAAGCAATATGGAAACAATAGCTTCCCAAACCTGTTCACCGTGGGTCTTTTTCAAATAAAGTCCATCTGGCTCACGTCAAGGAATGTAGTCTGCAGTCAGCACGAAGTCCGGGCCACACATGACTGCAGTACCACAGCAGAGACCGACTTTGACCTGCCCAATCTGAGCAAAAGTCTGTTTTCTTGTTAATTCGATTATTCTGTAATATCTTCTTAATCTAAATACCCAAATATTTTGACTCTATTGCTCAGGTTATGCCACCTTCCATCATCTTCCAACGGGCAAAATATTTAAATGTTTAAGTCACGTGCCAGCCGATTCAAGAACAACGTTTTAAACTTTACTCACAGACCTCTAAACGTACCTGTGAAATTCTGATGTTAATTTTGCTATGCTGCTTGTCCGAAGCTGTAACTTTGAAATCTGCACTCTGTTACGTTACTGTACTCTACTTTGATGGTATGACCTTTCTGTGTGGCACGGAAAACAACACTTTTCACGATATAACAAACATATGACATTACCACTAAACCTACTCTAAATTTGTGCTGATTGTATTGGATGATGTTGTCAATGTTTAAAGGATTTGCTGTTACTTCCTTTGGAATAGAATCTAAGATGTTAAAAATGACAGACTTTAAGCTAACTAGAGTTTTGTTATATTTGTCTTCGTGTGTTCTCATATAATGATGCCTGTAATTTTTCGAATTTTTTGAAACGGAGGATAGGGAACATCAGACCATAAGACAAAAAATCAGAAATTGAGACCATTGTGTCCGCTCTGCCATTCAATCATGTCTGGTAAGATTCTCAAAACAAATCTCGCCTTCTCCCAGTATGTCTTGATCGCATTATTAAGCTTTTCACGAATGAATCACAGCATTATTAGTTTCAAAGAGAAACATATAAACTATGAACAGGAATTAACCATTCATCCATTCGATACTGCTACACCATTCAATGTGACCTTGGCAGATCTTTAAACACAATCTCTGTTACTGTTTCATCCTTGTACACTTTGATCAATTGAGTTCCAAGAACCATGTCAAACTATTTTCAAACCGAAAGGTCAATTTTCTTTCCTTCACTGCTTTCAGCAGTAGATAATTCCATTGTCTCCACAGTCACTTGGTCAGGAAAGTGCCTAAGTCGAAAATGGCCTAACTTGTTTTCCTTAGACTGAGACCCCATTTGGTTCAGAAGTCCTTTGGCTATCGGGAATATCCTTTTCTGCTTACAACCAACATAGGCTTATTAGAATTTAAGAGATTCAGGACACTGAGCACCACCCCCCACAACCCCCCCCCCCCACCCCCGAGCCTCGTTCTGCAATCCAATGAGGTCATGACCTGATGTTCTGAGAATGCCCGCTCTCTGCCACATATGTCGGAGCCATAGTGAATATGATCCAAACTGATCACATTGTTCTTCATAGAACAGTCCCACAGACTCAGGAATCAGTTTGGTACACCTTTAATGAACTGACTCCATGAACATTCTTCCTCAGATGAGAAGGTCAAAACTGGAGAAATAAAGAAGGTAACATTATGTTATATTATACTACCTTGTCTTACATTATGTCATGTCATATTACATTATGCTATACTATATCATGAAATTATATCAGGGCGAATCTTGAGAGCGTGTGTTGCTCAGGTTGACATTCTGGATGTAGGTTTCCTCGCTGAGCTGGAAGGTTCTTTTCAGACGTTCATTCAGAGGCTCAGTGAAGCTATTACCTGGTGTGGTGAAGAAACGTCTGGAAACGAACCTTCCAGCTCAGCGAGCAAACCGACATCCATATTATATCATAATACTTTGTTATTGTATTATATTATATTATATCATGTCAGCCACAAGAATATTGATGTCACCTCAAATTCGTTCATTGAGCAGCACAACAGCTCAGTAGTTAACATTACTGTCGCACACCACCAGGGCACAGGCTTGATTTCACGAATGCACAACTAGCTGTGTGGAGTTTTCACATTCACCTCTTGATTGTTTGCATTCCTCTGATTTCTCTGGTCCCTCCCACATTTTGAAGATGGACTGCATCGTTGAATTAGCCATGGGGAAACCAAGTGTAAAGGGGGATGTCCTTCAGAGGGTCGGGATGTCCTTCAGAGGGTCGACATCTACTCGATGGCCCGACACCATGTTTGTATACACTGCCGTTTACGGATCAGCCATTGAACACATCAATTTGGTCACCCCTTAACCTTTTAAATTCAAGAGAATGCGGGCCTCCTGATAAAATAACCCATGAAGTGCAGACATCATTCTTGTCGGCCCACAATTTACTTGCTCCAATATCAATATCATCGTTCTGAGATCCGGTTCGCATATATGCTCACAGAAGTCCAAATCGTGTATTAGCAGAGTGTTGTGAAATCGCAGCAGAACGTCTGTGCCCCCATGCTCCAGTCCCCGAGTTGAAGTCAGCATTGCTTCTGCTGCGTTGATTATTTTCTGCAAAATGCCCCCTATCAATCCAGTTTACATTCATTCACTACCTTGTAGAATCTGTGTTATTGGTCTAAAACCCCTGGTGTTAAAACGAGTGACATGTCTTCTTGTAATATTATGATGTAGGGAACAAACAAAATGTGCTGAGATCCTCTAGACGTTTCACTGAAAACTTTATGAGATGTAGATTCGAATGGCATTGAGAGAGATGGACAAATATGAATTCATTAAAATTGGAGAAAGAATAGTTGCTTAATGGTAATCTACTGAAGGTCATTGTGTAAAACCTCCTCAGACTCTCCGAATTACTCTGAGCGACGGATATCTGTCAGCAATTGACTCCAGAACGGCAGCATTTGTTTACATACCCTATTCTGTCTCCACAAGTGACGCCTGCCTCCCAGCACTTCAATTACCACTGACGTTCTGTGTTTGTATGTGCGACTACCCACCCACAAGGTTGTGGTTACCAAAACTACGTTTTCCCTTTGCATATGACTCCAGACACACAGCAGCACTGATGTTACTTTGTTCTCTGGCGTGTCAGAGGCTTCGGAGGAAACTTACAGAGCTTATCAAAACATGAGAGGCATGGCATGGTAAATAATCCAAGTCTTTCCCCAATGTTATTGGAGTCCAAACCGATATGGCATGTTTTTCATTCACAGTGTGGTGCGACCATGAATTGAATTGGCGGAGCAAGTGTTGGAGTCTGCTAAAATTAAAACATTTAAAAGACATCTGAGTGAGATTTTAAATAAGTGGGTTTAGAGGGATATGGACCAAATATTGGCACACGTGATTCGATAAAGTTAGAATATCTGGTCGTCATGGGTGACGAAAAGTTCTATTTCTATGTTGTACATTTCTATGTACTATGACGGCAGATCCACGTCACTGTGGGTACTACTGATCTACTGTGTCTCAACATCTCCTTCCAGAACAACGGCGCATTGATTTCCACTGACCTGTTTTCACTCTGCATTTGACTCCAAACCAAAAGCACTGTGATTATCAGTCAACTGCACAATCTATATGTGACTCCAGTTTGATAGCACTCTGTTTATCACTAGTCTGCTCTATCACTAATCTGACTACAGACCAACAGCTCTGTCAATATACTGATCTTCCCTATCTCTAAAAGTCACTCCAAACACGCAACACGGTGGCTACCACAGAACTGCTCACTACGTGACTCCAGACCCACGGCATATTCGTTACCACTATGTGATTTGACTCTGTCTCTGAACCCACAGCACTGTGGGTACCACTGTTCGATTCGGGCTCTACATGTGACACCAGAAGGATAGGATAATTGTTATTTCTTAACTGCTCTGTCTATAAATGCGAGTCAAGACACACCACAATGTGGTTTCCGGTGACTTGCTCCTTCTCTGCTTAGAAGACCCAACACAAAGCGCTTTCGTTACCACTCATCTGCACTGTACCTGCATTTGACTCAGACCACAGTAATGTGGCCAGTACACAACTGCGCTGTGTGCACAGTTTACTTCAGACTAACAGCACTGTTGTTGTGACTGACCTGCTCTGGGACTACAGGGCCATAGCACTGAGTGCACTATTGACAAACTATGTCTCAGTAAGTAAAACAGTGGGAAAAATTGCTTCGAAATGATCTATTCTGTTTCTGCAGTGACTCCAGAAGCTGAACACGGTGATTACCACCGACTTAAGTTGTCTCCATGCGTGACTACAGACCCACAGCACTGTGGCTACCATTGACCTACTGTAAATCTACACGTGACTCCAGCCCACAAAACTTCAGTTACGACTCGTCTGATCTGTCTCTGTATGTAACTCCAAACCCTCAGCCCTGTGTGTACCACAAAAGATTTACAAGTACGCCGTCACTTTTGGCGTGCTTGCTGTTGAGCATTAGTCTCAAGAGGCCGATTCTTTCTGTTCCCTGGTGCTGATTGGTGACCTTATAAAAGTATAAGATATCATGATGGGCATGGATAGGGTGCAAAGTGCTTGCCTTTTCTCCGCGGTAGGCGAGACCAAAGGAAAGAGCTTCTGCTTCAGGCTGAGAGCAAAACAATTTAAGCGAGAGCTGAGGGGAAACTTCCTTTCGCCTAGAGGATGGCGCATGCACGAAATGGACTGCCGGAGGATTTGTAAAATACATTAAAAATTTAAAAGGAATCAGGTTTTGGATTTGAATCGGAAGCATTTATAGGGCAAATGTTGCCAAATGTTGTTTGATTAATTTAGGATGTCTTTTCGGCATGGTCGAGTTGGAGCAAAACAATTTTTTTAACTGTATCATTCTATGACGCTAGACCCACCGCACTGTGAGTGCGAATGGCATACTCGGTCCCTACACCTGAATCCAGAAACATCCCATCGTATTTTCCCCGACCTGCTCGTCATTACATGTGACTGCAGGCCAACAAGACTGAGTGTTGCTCTGATCTGCTCTCTCTGTAAATGTGATTCGATCTGCTGCACTGTTGTTACCATTGATACAGGACACAGAACTGCACAGCACACTAATGGGCCCATCAGCTTATAATGTTGTGCTGAACATGAAACCAAGCGGAACTAATCCCTTATGTCTGTCCTTGCTTCATATCTCTCAATTCCTTACATTTTCATGTGTTTATCTAAACATACCCAAAGTGGCATAACCGCGATTGCCTCCACCACCCTCCCTGCCAATACATTTCAGAATACTACCACATTCTGTTTTACAAACCTGTCCACCAAGTCTCCTGGAACGTTCACCCTCACCTTCTGCTTCTGAGCATAGAGCTTTTCTATTCTGGGGAAAAGATTCTGTGTGTTAAATCCATCTCGTCATCTCATTTTTATACAGACATCCATCTAGTCTCTTCTCATTCTCTTCCCTTCAAGAGAAAACAATCTGTGATTTTGCTCACCTCTCCTTATCGATCAAATCTGTAATCCAAGCAGCATCTTGTTAAATCTCATCTGCATCTCGCCAAAGCAACCACATCCTTCGTATCATGTGGCGACCACAACTGAACGTGGCACTCTAAGTGTGGTCTCACCAAAGTCCTACAAAGCTGCAACATGTCATATTGAACTTTGAACCCATTTCCCTGACCAATCAAGGCAAGCACACCATATGACTAATTTACCACCTATCTAATTGCATGGCCACTTTCAGGGAGCAAAGATCTTGAATCCCATGTTCCTTCCATACATCAATGCTGTTATGTGTGCTGCTATGAACGGTATGTTTTTCCATCAGGTTTGATCTCCACAATCGCCGCACGTCATACTCATCCAGCTTAAACTATATCTTGCATTACTCTGCCAATATCTGCAACTGGTATATATCTCCAGTATCCTTTGACAAAATTCTGCACTATCCACAACTCCACCGATCTTTGTATTGCCTGCAAACGTACTCACCTACTCATATACGTTTTAATCTAACTCATTTACATAGAACAGAAAATCGTAGAGGTTCTAGTACGGATCTTTTGAGAAAACCATATGTCACAGACCTCCAGCGGGAAAGGCACCATTCCACCATTACTCTCTACCTTCTATGGACAACCCAATTGTCAATCCAAGCGGCCAAGTCCCGTTGGAGTCCATTCATCTTAATTTTCAGAATCGGTCTTCCATGTGGGTTCTTGTCGAAAGCCTTACTAAAGTCCATGTAAGCAAATCCTCTGGTTTACCCTTATCAATCACCTTTGAGACCTCGTCAGATAGATCAATTAAGTTAGTGAGACATGACCTGCAATGCACAAAGTTATGTTGACTGCACCTAATTATGTCATGCTTTTCCATACGTGCGTAATTCCTATTCGTAAGATTTCATTCCAATAGTTTCGACCACTAATGTGAGCTTTATTGGCTGATAGTTTCCTGGATTATCCCTACTTCTCTTCTTGAATAGGGGAAAACATAGCCGACTCACCAATCCTCCGGGATCTCTTAATTGGTTCGAGAGGACAACTGTCTTGGTCAAAGCCTGAACAATCGCCTCACTCACCTCCCTCAATAAACTGGAGTAGCTATCATCAGGCCTTGGGAAGCTATCTGCATTAATATTCTTCAACGCCACCACTGTTTTGTTCTTTAATGTTCTACCCTATAGCATGCTCCACACATATCTCGCTATCCTCCATGTCGTTTTACGGAGAAAATGGTGATGCAAATTATTCACTTTGCAACTCAAACATCCTCTGCCTCCAAGCATAAGTGTCATCCAGTGTTCTTGAGTGGTCGAACTTTCTCCGGAGTTATACTTCTGTTCTTAATAAATGTATAGAACGCTTCTGGATTCTCTTTAACTTGAATTGTCAAGGAAATTTCATGGCCCCTTTCTTGACCTCTTGTTCCCCGCTTGAGTACTTACTTGCTTTCCAAAAAGTGTTCACTGGCACGGACAATATTAGCTTCCTAAAACTTACACATGCATGTTTTTCTCTTTTGCAGAAATTCACAGCCACCCTCGTTTTCATATGTCACTTTCCTCGTTACCTTTGTCCGTTCACCTTACTGGAACATGTCGGTCTGGAACTCTCCACACCAGATCTTCACAAATTCCCACATGTTTAAATGTTGCCTTGCCCGATCACTCCGTCTCCCAAGTAAAGCTCCTTAGTTCCTGTCTCGTGCTGATGGAAATTGCCGTCCACCAATTTTGTACCTAACCGAAACTCCTGACTTCTCCCTGTTCATAGCTATCTTAGAACTGAACGGCCTGTGATGACTGTTTTCAAAAGGCTCTCCCACTGAAAGGTCAGTCACTTCACCAGGCTCATTAGCCAATACAAGTTTCATATGGCCCCTCTGCCAGTTGGCCTATCCACACACTGTTTCACGAAACACACTTACATGCATTTAAGGAAGTCGTCTCTGTTTTCCTCTCTTGCTGTAAGGGAGTCCCAATGAATATTGGGGAAGTTAAAGTCACCCATTATGAAAATTCTTTTGTTATCGAATCTTTCCATAATCAGCCACATATTTGTTCCCATTTGCTGTTGGAATTCCTACGTTAGAATCCTGGTAGATTGTTTGAACCGACCTAATTTTTCAGCTCTACCCCTCTTGCCTCAATGGATGTGCCCTTCTGCATTTCCTCTCAGACTGATGATGTAATATTCTGTCTGATTAGTAATACAACTCCTCCATATCTTTTTCCTTCCTCTCTATCTCGTCTAAACCAACGAAATGCTGGAGCGTTTCCAGTCCCCCTCTCTACCACGTCTCTGCAGTGGGCACAACATCTTAGTCTAATGTACTGATCAGTCTCTACGCTCATTTGTCTTACCAGTTAAACTCCTTGTATTGATGTAAACACACCTTAGATCATGAGTGCTGTTGTGTTCATTCACTCGTCTCTGCTTGTCCTTTCTTTCTGATTCACTGGTGTTAACACCTGCCTTCCTGTCAATCTCTCCACTTGTTGTCCTGCTGCTGTAATTGCATTCCCTGCCACTCGAGTTTAAGTGCTCCCATGTAGTACGAGCGAAAGTTGCAGCGAGGATATTGGTTGCCCTCCATTTTCAGAACAATCAGTGCCTCTTTTACAGTTCACCCTGGCAGCAGAAGAGCTTCCACTGACACAAGATCCAAAAAAGTCATGCCCCTTGCATCAGTTTCTTCTTCATGTTTTCATCTCCCCTAACTTTCAATTCCTTGCAGCACCAATAAGTGACCCTGGCAGCTATTCAGAGATTAATATTGTTGAGGTCCTGCTCTTCATCCTCTTTCTAACTCCCTCTCCTCATTCTGCCGGATCTGTAGTGTCTCCTTGTGTAACTCCAGGCTCACAACCGCTGAACTGCTCTGTTTCTATATCGTTCTGAAAAACAGCATTATGGTCAATCATAATCTGATCCAACTGTGCATGCGATTCGATCCTTACAACACTCAGGTTACCATTGACCTGCTTTGTATCTGCATGTGGATCCATTCCCACAGCATTTAAATTCATATTAACCAGAGTCACGGCGCTGTCGTTACCACTGTTTTTCCCTGCAATTGATTACAGACCTTCAATACTATGGTTCCCAGTGACCTGCTTTGTGTCTACAGGTGACATCAAACTCACATTGACGTGGTTATCACTGACCTGTTTCATTTCCAATAGTAAGTCCATTTTCATAACTTTGTTATTACTGTTGTTCTTCTGTGTGTACACATCTCCGCTCAGACATATGGTATTGTGACTAACACTAACTTGTACTGTCTTCACAAGTTCATCCACACCCACAGCCTTATTATTATCACCGACGTACGCTGCCACTGTATGAGACTGTAAATCTACTTTTGTGATGATTGAAGAAATGGTGCGACTGGTGTTCTTTAGTATAACAGCAAGCAGCGCACATTTTCTTTCCTGCAACATTCCAGTCGCCTACAAGCTCCCACCCAGACCTGGAGCTGGGCGAGTGATGCATTGGAGATCGGAAAACTTCCCACTGAATGCAACATCACGCTCCCCTTCCCCAAAGAGAATAGTGGACAACGAGCCAATTGCATTGTCTGCGGGCTGCTGTTGGTGTCTGTTCGATCAGAGATTCAGAACGGCTAGGATATTACCTTCAACGCCATTCTAGATCTTATGCTTTTCAATTCCCAGTTGTGTCACTCATTAGACTGTTGAGAGCAGTTGCTTTCTGTTGACTCCTTCTTACTCCTCATAAACCTCTTCACATGAAACAGGCCTGCACAATATTGTCTCTGCTCCAATGAAAACAATCTGTTTAAATCCAGCCTCTCACCGAAGCTAAAATGCTCCATTGAACAGAGAAGCGAACAGCACAGGAACAAACCCTTCTGAATATGTCTGTGAAGACAAGTATACTATTCCAAACTAATCCTATCTGTCTTCACATGGTCCATAACGCTGTACTCATTGCCTGTTCTTCCATCTATCTAACTACCTGACAATTTGGCTATTCTAAACAAGTCTACCACTTTCTTTAGCAATTATTCCAGACATTTGCAAATCTCTCTGTTAAACAAAAATAGTGTCATCCTTATCATTTTAACATGTCCCCCCACCTTAAACCATTGCCCAATGAATTTCCAACCTGCGAAAAAGAGTCCGTCTCGGTAACCTATCCAAGCCCCTCATCGTTTTATATACTACCTTCAAATCTCCTCTCAGCTCCAAAACTCGAGCACGAACAATCCAAATTTTGTCAAAAGGCTGTTGGTAACCAGTCGTCTCTGATCCAACATCCTTGTAAACATCTTTCCCTGCCTCTCCAAAGCGTGTACATCCTTGCTATGGTGTGGCGACCTGAACTGCAAACGATCCTCCAGTTGTGGCCACACCGAAGACCCACATGCCAGCTAAGCTACGACAGTGTAAAGATCATCAATTCATAACACCCATTTTCTGACAACTTCCTTCCTTCCTGACATTGTGTTAAGACATTGATGTGAAAGTGAAGTGAGACATGGAAAATCAATGTTTGCAATATCACCCAGTTTTATTCACGTAGTTTAGAAAACAGTGGGCCAGTGATCGTTCAGTTGAAACAGTAACATGAAACTGAATTGATGAGATGACAGAACTCTCCAATCAGAAACACAGATAAGTTTCAGTGTTGAATGTTGCTCTTTCCTTCTTCGATTTCACAAACGTACGCAACACACTTGTAAGATGGGGCACACTCCTTTAACCCACGTTGAAAACCCTTCTGACATGGTACGTGGCTGCAGTAACTCCCTTCTAAAATACTTGAAAATATTGGCGCTGGGAGAGAGAATAAAAAGAAAAACAGATTCGTTTATGTTAACAGTCAGATGCGATAGGCCATCCACCTGCCACCTGTCTCAGATACACAATGCCAGTACAATGCAGATTTCACCCTTGCTGTTCGAACCAGACATTCATGGAGTTGTAAGGGTGCATATTGCTTGAACCGTGTTCCAACAATTGTTCGTGAAAATCAGAACTGTGTGCAGTTCTCCACGTCCAGCCTCATATTGGTACAGTCTACGGACAACTGAGAAGTGCCTTCTCACTGTGAGGCATTGAGGTGAGGAATTGTGAGGTACTCAAACAGCTTGCCTTCAGGGAGGGAAAATGCATCGACAATTTTGGCGAACGTAAGAATGGAATGATCCCAAAGTCAATAGCCACCTGTAACTTATTTACCCAGAGAGGTGCTTGGATTTGGAATGCGTTGCCTTGGAGAGAGGCAGAGGCTGATTACACAGCAGGTTTCAAAAGAGAACTGGATGTGGAGTTCAATGGAATGAATTTAGATGGGATATCAAAATAATACTGGCGAATGGGGCTAGCTGGACAGCACTTTCTAACATCAGGACATACACGATCGTAAGAGTGTCCTACTTATAGAACTGTACAATTTTATGATGATTATGTGACAGAGTTCTCAACAGGTCTCGGTAAGGAAGGATGCTTCAAGACAGGGATTAAATGAGATTGGTGTCTGTGAGTCGGTACACGACCTCAGAGAACAGATGTCTTGAGTCATGATCAATAATGTCACATCACTAATAAAGCGTCGAGAATAAAATTTCCACTTGGAGAAACTCAGATCTCACGACGTTTTTCAACCTGCATCCATTTGCAGACACTGGACAAGAAATTGGATGTGCAGAAGGAGGCCGTTTAGCCAGTCAAACTTCCTCTTCGATTTGATGATTCAGTGCTGCTGTTTGACTGGAGTGGATTTTTTTTTATAAAATCGCACGTCATCAGTTTATAATCCAACAGGTTTATTTGAAAGTGCAACTGGGGAGGACTGCTCCTTTGTTGCGTATCTCGTGGAGTAAGATTGTAGGACACAGAAACATTTAGAGCAAAATATCAGTATGTCATACACATATGCAATCTATTAAACAAACAGAGATTGCTGTTCAGCTTTGTCTTTTAGAATGGGCCTGCAGGTTCAGATTCCTTGATATGTAAATCCCAGAACTTCTTTCAATTTGTATCCCCTAGATAATTAAAGGTTGTATTTAAAAATAAGTCACCCCAGCGACTTTTGTGTGTTTCTATGTGCATGTGAGGGAGAGAGGAGAGAGGGAGAGAGAGAGAGAGAGAGAGAGAGAGAGAGAGAGAGCATGTATGTGTGTGTTTGTCTGCTTATCTGCACATGTGTCTGATAAAGTGTGTGTATCTGCAAGAAGGTCTGCGTAAGTATGTTCTAATGGAAAACAGTGTGTGCATCTGGCGTCATGACTGAGCTGATCATCTCCACTTCCCTTTCCTACAACTCCCGGATAATTGCTCCATTCTCTTCCTGACTGAAAATCTGTCAACCCTCACCCATAAATACACTGAATGAAAATGCACTCATGCTGAAGAATTTCACCGTTTCAATGCCCTTCAAAAGAAGATAACCTTCATCTATGCCGACTTTAATGGGCTACACTTTATTCAGAGCTGATGCACTCTGGTCCGCAATTCTTGCACAACGGTAAACAACGTCTCCTGTTCTCCACTGAATATTTTTCCTAAGACTCTTTCATGTTTCAGCAAGCTGAGATCTCATTCTTCTCAACTCCCACCAATATAATCCTGTCCTACTCAATCTCTCCATAGCTGATGTCAGTTCCGTGTTCTTCTCTGGATTGCCTCAAATTCTGCTCCGACTGGAAGCAAAGAAATGGCTGAGGAGCTGAGTCAGTAATTTGCATCAGTCTTTGCCGTGAAAAGGGAGAGTAACATCGTTGTGGGGTAGGGGGTGGAGAGCAGAAAATGGTACGGTGTCCAGCAACAAGGAGAAGATGCTTAAAAAACGGAAAATCTGGAAGTGTGCAAATTATCTGATATAGATGGGCTACTTACCACGGTTCTGAAGCAGATGAGTGAAGAGATAGTGGAGCCTTCAATAGTTATCTTTGTGTTTGCACTAAATTCAGGGCGACTCATAGAATACTGGAAGCTTACTAATGTTAAACCCTGTTTCAGAAGGGAATAGGGAGAAAGGCAGGAAATTACAGAATAAAAGCCTGACATCAGTCAATGGTCAGATGTTGGCATCCATTGTGAAGGGTGGGAATTCTGAATACTTAGAAATGCACCGTATAAGAGGGCAAACTCAGTATTGTTTTATCGAGGGAACTCTTAAATTTCTTTGACGGGGCATAGAGAAGGTTAGACCAAGGGGAGCCAATCAAAGTTGTGTATCTCCACTTCCAGAAGGTTTTTAACAAGATGCTGAAGGAAGCAACGTAGTGGGAAAGGGTCCGATGTTGTTAAATGCCAGGTACGAGAATGAATAGAAGATTGACTGTCTGGCAGAACGCAGAGTGTGGGATAAAAACAGAAAAGAAACCCCTGGCCAGTGGTTTCCACAAAGGTCAGGGACTACAGCTTTTCACTTCATATATTAGCGATCAACAGGAAACAATTAAGAGTATTCTGGCTAAGTTTGAAGACGAGACAATGATAAGTAGAGGGGATGGTAAAATTGAGGACACATGATGGATTCAAGCAGGGTTAGAGATTAGGAGAACGGGTAGAAGTATGGACTATTCACTAAATTGGTTGAAAATTCAGAAATCTGATGTTCAAAGGGACTAAGAGTCGTGGTCTAGATCCTCTTCAGGAAAACGTGCAAGTTGAGTCGGTAATAAGAAACGCAAAGAGAATGTTGTCAAGCGTCTCGAACGACTAGAACAAGGACGCACGGATGTACATCTGAGGCACTGTAAGTCTGGTCATTCCACGGTTGGAGTATTATGCACAGGTTTGCACTCCATACCTCAGGAATGATGTATTGGTTCTGCGGCGGTCTGGAAGGTATTCACAAGAGTCATTCGAGGAATGAATGACAACATTTAAGGAAGGTTTGCGTACTCTGGGATTGAACTCGATGGAGTTCAGAACTGTCACTTATCTCTGACTGAAACTTTCAGAATACCAAAAGTCCTGGACAAAATGGAATTTGGAAGGTGTTTCCATTGGCAGAAAAAAAGAGGAATCGAGGAGTCAGACTTTGAGTGAAGGGAAGAACTCTTATCATGGAGATAAACAGAAACATTTCAAGATAAGGAGTGTTGAATCTATGGGATTCATTGCTGCAGAGGTTCATGGAACCAGGTCATTGAGTACATATAAGATTGGCATAGTTAGATTCTTGGTTCCAACGGTGATCAACGTTTACAGGAAGAAGCGTGAAAATGGGGTTGAAAACTCTACCCGCCGTGTTTGAATGGCAGAGCACACATGCTGGGCAAAATGGCCGAATTTCTGCTCCTGTGGTCTTCAAAACTTATGATCCATCCTCAGATCAGATGCCCACTGTTACTTATAGTATTCCACCAGTGCTTTGACGAGTGTCTTATTCAGTCTTAGCAAAACGTCCTGACCTTTACATACCAATCTCATGGAACAGCTGTGAATGTATTTTTGAACAAATCTGGGGGAGCTTTTTGGAATCGCCCTGTTCAGCGATGTGGTTACACGCATCTTGAGTAAGTACGGACTGAAACCAGGCCTTCCCGGCTCGCAGCTGGGACATTTCCATTGCAATACTACAGCTGGCTGTCTTTGAGATACAACATGTGGATGAGACTACTGAGATGACAGGTTATAGCTACTTGGTCATCAATGCGGAGAATAAGAAAAATAAATCGTGCATACAATTTCTTCACCCATTGGGAATTCCACTCAGTGTTTAACTGAGTGGATTTCTTTCTCTTCCAAGATGATTAAAACAGTATTTGCCGACGGGATGGACACACACGAGACACACAGATGGCAGCTCCCATCGAAAGAACACATCAGTTACTGTTCCTAGCCATGCTTCCCATGTTTTTCCAAAGCGGAGATAAAGAAACCTCTGCAACTAAGACAAAAAGTAGAACTTACCAATTGTGGTGGCTTCAGTAAATACCAGGGTTCCAAGTAGGAATAACAGTGTCGCCCACATCATCGTTGTGGTTATGAGAGAAGAAATGATCATCGTCTCTTTATGGGTTCACAGCTTACACTGGTGGTATCAATTATTGATACAATAGCGTCTGCCTACACTTTACGTTCTAATAAGGTGTAGATCACTAACTCAGACTGACAGTAACTGGAATGAAAAATTGGAAATATCTCCTTAACGCTTACATCATAAAGCGATCAGAGTTAAGGGCCTGATTAATGAGTGAACTGTCGAGGATTGAAGTCAATTTTTCACAAGTATGTAGGGGCAGCAATAGGCGATTTGGCACAATGGGTCTGTTCAGCTACTCAGCAAGATCATGTCTAATTTGTAAGACAATACCATATGCAAGGCCTGGGACCATATCCCTTGCTCCTCTGCCTCAATGACAATTATCAATCTCACATTTAAATGTAACATTTGAATTAACATCGATAACCATTTGAGGGTGTGAGTTCCAATCCTCCATAACTGTTTCAGTGTAGAAGTGGATTCTGTCATCTTCCCTGCATTGCCTGACCCTCGTCCTCAGACTGTAATGTGGGCATCTCTGGTTGGGGGCAAACATTGAATGCCCAACCTCAGTTGTCTCTGTGAGAATGTGGTGGTGAACTACCTTCTTGATTCGAAATAATCCATACGTTGCAGTTTACCCACAATGACCCGAGGGCGGGAATTCCGTGATTTTGTACCAGCATATATTTGACTTCAACGTCATCTTGTGCAGATTGTTTGTCCTTATGTATCTTGTCTTTCCCTGTTCGTAATCCGAACCTTTGATTACATCTCCCAATAACCTTCCAGATTCTGTGAGATTTCAAGCCTAAATAAAAACATAGAACAGTACAAAACAGTAAAGGCATTTGGTCCTCGGTGTTGTGCCAGCCTTTTATCCTACTCTAAGGTCAGGCAAACCGACATATCTACCATTGCACTAATAGAATTAAAATCCCCATTGTGTGGAAACAAATCATTTGGCCAACATATCCACATTGGACGTCTAAAGAATATCTCACCCAAACCCATGGGCCCATACCTATAAATCTACATTTCCCCTGCCTAACCTACCAGGCCTACACATCCGTGACCACTCATGGCAATTTAACATGGCCGATTCACCTAACCTGCTCATATTTGTGACTCTGAAAGGAAGCCAGAGGACCAGGATGGCAAGCACGCAGAAAAGGGGAAAACGTGCAAACTCCACATAGGCATTCCAGTGAGGATGGTTTCGAACCCGGGTCAGCGGTGCTGTGTAGCAGAAGCGCTAACCACTGAGCGAACGTGCTGATGGACTAGTCGCTTAAAACATTTCTGATTTTTTTACCACTGTTGACAGCATATTCCACACACCCACCACTGCCTCTGTAAACAAACCAGGTCTCTCATCTTCTCTGACCATTCCTCCAATGAGCATAACTATTCCCCCTCGTGATAGACATGAACGCTGTGGGCAAAACTCTGTTCATCGATTCTATCTATGATGCTCAACATCCTGTAACAGAAAAACCAGTCACCTCTCATACGTCATCGCTCAAAGGCGAAAAGTCATTACTTGCCTCAAACTTCCTTCATAAGATATGCCCTCCAGTCCAGGCAATATCTTGGGGAGACCTCTCTGCACTTTCTGTCAATTTCTCTTTTAATGAGGCTATCAAACTGAATGCAATGTCCCAATAGTGGTCTTACCCGGGGTCTATAGAGCTGCAGTAAGTGACCTCGGTAAGATTTCCAAAATAAATGAAATTTCGGAAAAGTTGCTGGGGAATTTGGAAGTGACAGATAATGAAAAAATGCGGAAAATAACAAATGATTATTAAAGGAAAAGGTGAAATTGTGGGAAATAGGTAAACCAGTGATACTTCTGCAACCATAATAGCTTATCGACATCAGCATATTAACTGTTTCAGCCAAATTAATAATTACTTATTAAATAAAATAAGCTAACATTGGAATGAAAACTATGTGGAAGGAATACATAGTTACGTTTCATTAATTAACATGTGCACACACGAATGAAATGTGCAAACAATGGAAGATGTTACAAATAAACAGATAAGGTGAAAAAGAACATCAAGATATGCCAAACTCAGCACATTTCCCTCATGTCAGCACTGAAGCCAGCCAATCACTGACAAATAAGGGATAGGATAAATAGGGGTGAGGGCCGCCCAGCTTGGAATGGGGGAGAAGTAAACAAGGGTGGAGAGCAGCTAGGCAGGGGCAGAACACAATAAGGAATATTGATAGATTTGAAGGCCAATGAGGTAAACAGGGAATTACCAAGAATTAAACTTTATAAATTGTGGAGTAATTTCTGGAACGTGGTGCGTATTTGTAAGCACTCGTCCATGCAAGAAAGTTTCAATAAAATTCGCTACTTCAGAATTTGAATCGGACTGAAACTTATTAAATTGTGAGCTTTGTTTCTCACACAGGGGACAGGTGCTGCTGGCAGGACAGAGGTGATGAAAGGTGGGGAGGGCGGATTGCATTTTTGATGAGGGCGAGTATTCAAGCAGGAGTCCAGATGGAATAACTGAAGGATTATCCACTGAGGCTTTGTGGATAGAGCTAAGCACCAAGCAGGGATAGTGACGTTATATTGTAAGCCCCCAAGTAGTCAATTAGAAAAACAAATATGCAAGGAAACTGGGGAGACTTGCAGGAGCAACAAGTTGTCATTGGAGCGGATTTTAATTTTCCCATCATAGACGGGGATTGCCAGAGCATGAAGAGCTTAGATAGGTTGGAATTTGTTAAGTACGTTCAGGAATGTTTCCTCAAGCATTATATAGAGTATCCTACTCCAGAAGAGACAAAATTCAATTTTCTTTTGGAAAATAAGGCAGGGCAGGTGACTGAAATGACAGTGGGGGAGCATTTTACGACCAGTAACCATACATCTATTAAATTTAAAATAGTTATGGAGAGGGACAAAACAGGTCCAAAGACTCAAGACCTAAACTGGGACAAGGAATTAGACAGGTACTTTTAGGGCTTGATTTGAATAGTTGTTTTCAGGTAAAAGGACATTTGGCAAGTTGGAGGCCTTTAAAATTGACACAACTGGACGTCAAGCTGTATTCATTCCTGTGTGAGTGAAGGGCGTGGATGACAGGAACAGGGAACCTTGGATAACAAGAGATGCGCCGGAAAAAAACGTATGGTTCAGGAACAGACAGCTGGGATCAAAGGAATCCCTGAATGGATACAGGGAACACAGGAGTTTACTTTAGAAGGAAATCGGCGGGGCGAAAAGGGAGCATGAGATACTTTGACTGAGAATATTAGAATGATCCAAAGAGGTACTTTAAGTGTATTAAATGAAAAAAATAATAACTAGAGAGAGAATGAGGCCCCACAAGAGCAAAGGGGACAAGTATTGCAGAACAACAGCAGAGGGAGAGAGATTATCAAAGAATATTTACCCTCTGTGGTTACGATGGAGAAAGACATGAAATCTTGTGAAAGTGGTGAAGTTAGCGGTGATATCCTGGTGTCGGTCCATATCACAGTCCTGGTGGTGTTAGATGTATTAGAATGTGTGAATGTGTATAAAAATACTTGTCCAGACCACGTATATCCAGGAATACTGCAACAGTCGAGAGAAGAAATCTTTAGCCACAGGCAGAAGACTGGAGGATAGCGAATGTTGTGGCCATATTCAAGAAGGGCTGCAAAGAAAAGCCTGGAAGCTTAACAGCTGTGGTGGGCAGTTACTTGAGAAGACTCTGAGCGATAAGATATGCATGCATTTGAAAAGACAGCGTTTGATTAAAAGTAGTCAGCATGGTTTTCTGAGTGAGAAATTAGGCCTCACAACTATATTGAGTGCTGACAAGGGCAGAGTGGTAAACGTAGTCAATATGGATGCTAATAAACTGGAAAGATTGCAGGCGAAATTGACAAGGATGCTGCCTTTCTTCATTGCTCTGTGATATAGGGAAAGATTGAACAAGCTAGACTTTTCTCATCCTCAGTCCAAGAAACTGAGGGGGGCCTTGTAAATGTGTGTAAGATCATGAGAGGCACAGGGTGAATGCACTCAATCTTTTTCCGAGGGTTGGGGAATCGAGGATTGGAGGGCTTCAGTTTAAGGTTAGAGAGAAAGAATAAAAGGGAACCGGAGCGTCAACATTTTTTACACAGAGAGTGGAATGCTAATGGAATGAGCTGCCAGTGGAAGTGGTTGAGACGGGTACATTTACACGATGTAAACGGCATTTAGACATGGACAGTAAAAATTGGAAGGATATGCGGAAATGGAGTTGGCTTGGACAGCCATTTTGGTCAGCATGTATCAGTTTGGGCAAAAGGGCTTGTCTCCGTGCTGTAGGAATGAGCTTCAGGAGCTGAGATTGCCTCCTCTACTCATCATCCACAGTGGAGCACACAACCTCTGTATGGATTTCAGATCTGCGGCCAGTGTGTGAGTGTTTGTCAGGTGAGGTGGGAAGGGTAGGACAGGCGAAGCAGGTGGGTTCAACTACGGTGCTGCTGCATTATCTTTCACTAGCTAACACCACCTACACTCCTAATGCATGCATTCGTCTGATCCATTTGAAAGAATACCAATTTAAGTAGTGAACTGACATGCATTCTGCAGGTGAGACAGGCTCCAGTGGTCGCTAGGCAGACACAGAGACTCTAAGTTGGCAACATTTCAAGCAGTTGACTGATACCCCATCACTGTTTAGGGATAGGTAGAGATGGACACCCATTGCCGGCCGCGCCAGTGACACTCCCATTCAAACATTTTCAAAAATCTTTCTTCTGACGCACTCCCTGTGTCAACCAAAAACAAATTCATCACACTGTGAGCTTTGTAACTTGAATATGTGCTTCATCTGGTCAAAGTTGAAAATCCCGCAACACCAAGTTACAGTTCAACAGGTGTATTTGGAAGCACTAGCTTTCAGAGCGCTGTTCCTTCATCAGGTTGTTTATCCGGTCGTCACTTTCTGTACCTGACCAGCTTTTGCTGCTTCACTGGATATGGAGATTCTCACTTACTGACCCTGGTCTCCTTTGTCCCTCGGGAACAAGAATCCTGCAATCTTTGTCGGGACAATTAAATAGAGTCATAGAGTTTACAGCATGGTAACAGACCCTTCGGTGCAACCCGTCAATGCAGACCAGATATCCCAACACAATTTTGTCCCACCTGCAATACGCGGCTCAGATCCCTCCAAATACTTTGAAAAATTCATCAAGTATTGCATGGCAACACAGGTCACTTTGTTAAACAAAAACAAACTTTATTGTGCAAATGAGAAGTGAAACAACGCACCCTTATTTAATATAATGCTACTATCTCTGTGATGTTTGGAATTCAATTTCACTTTAACCGCCCAAGACGTTTATCTTGTGAAGTCTTCGAAGGTCATTTACTTTCGAAAGTGATCAACCCAAAGTTATGTCATAGCCCACTAGAACTTACATCGATTTCCCCCCCCCCCCATCCCCCCGCACAGTTTCTCATTCTTATACCTGTGATTTCTAGAGCTTTCTATCTGAAAATGGCCCAGCGTCTGTGTTGTCACAGCTGCCTGTGAAAAGACCTGAAACGGCTTTATGGTTGGTTC
This sequence comes from Hemiscyllium ocellatum, assembly GCF_020745735.1. Classification (NCBI taxonomy): domain Eukaryota; kingdom Metazoa; phylum Chordata; class Chondrichthyes; order Orectolobiformes; family Hemiscylliidae; genus Hemiscyllium; species Hemiscyllium ocellatum. Next base: position 1,097,962 of record NW_026867576.1, on the reverse strand, counting down.
CCACTATGCTTGGTGCTGTTATTCCCATGTGTTTTTACATTCAAAGGGCAAGTTTGCCTTCTAAATTTCTTGTTATTGTTCCTAATCCCCATTCAGAAGAACAACGATTCACCTCTCAATAAAGCCGATAGATTTCAAAATTTTGGACTTTATTTTCTTTCTAGACTCTTTCTTAGGGCAGGCTTGACTGGAGCGAAGGGTTATAGTTTTAAGATAATAGGAGAAAGGTATAGATGGGACATCAAGGTAGGTTCATTGTGCAGAGAGCTGTAAGCGCATGGAATATGTTGCCAGGGGTGATGGTGGAAGTAGAGTCATTAGGGACATTTCAGGGACTGCTGGACATGCACATGGAAAGCTGTGAATTGAGGGGTGCGCAGGTTATTTTATTTTACATTAGGATTGGTCATCGGCACAACATCATGGGCCAAATGGCTCGGTCTGTGCTGTACTTTTCTATGTTCATGTGTTCTAACACTTTGACTCTTCCACATCTGGCTGTGGTTTAAAATCTTTGCGAACTTCACCCACCCTCCTCTCATACCTATTACCTCCATCCCCATCCCCATTCACCTACTGTACTCTTTCGTACCTTCTCACCAGCCCCATGCCTCCCCCACCCCATTTATCTGTCCACACTGGAGAGATGAAGGTGGGAGAGGAGGGCGGAACAGATAGATGAGAAAGATGTACAGGTGAAGCTGGTGGTGCCGAGTTGCCGGTTTGAGACAGGGAAAACCGGGTGCGGGGGTCGTGGTGCGCGGTGGGGTGGGGAGACGGAGGGGGGAAACGACGAAACTTGTAAAACCCACATTGCTCCGGCATGGTTGCAGGGTCCCATGGCTGAAGATGAGCGATTCTTCCTCCAGCTGTAGGCGAAAGGGTTTTGTGATGGAGTTGGCCCAGGACCAGCATGTGCTTGGCAGATTGGGAGCAGGGAGTTGACGTGTTCAGCGATGGGGCGGCAGGGTTGGCTGGTGCAGGTGTGCCAGAGATGTTCTCTGAAAAGATCCACAAGTTGGCGTCCTGTCTCCCCAATGTAGAGGAGACTATATCGTGTGCATCAGATTCAGTAGGTGACATTGACTGGGGTACAGGTAAATTTCTGGCCAATGTGTAAGTCCCCTTGGGGGACTTTGGTGGGAGATGTGGGTGCAGGTTTTGCACTTCCTGCGGTGATAGTGGTAGGTAACAGGAGTGGGCGGGAGGCTGTGTATCTGACCAGGGAGTCGCGGAGGGAAGGTCCCTCTGTAATGCTGTAAGAGGTGGGGAGGGAAATACGTCCCTGGTGGTGGGGTCAGTTTGCAAGTCACAGAATTAGCGGAGGATGATACAGCGTATACGGAGGTTAGTCGGGTGAAAGGTGAGGACCGATGTTGGGGGGCGTGTGGCTCCCCCATTGTTGCAATGGGAGGTTTGGGGTTAGACGGCGGAGGTGCAGGGCGTGGATGAAGTGCATTGGAGGGCATCGTCAACCACGTGGGTGGGAAAATTGCGATCTCTGAAGAAGGAGGCCATCTGGGATTCCCCACAATGAATGGATAAATGCAAAACGTTTTCAGCTGAACTGGCAACTCAGAATGGAAGTATTTCATGGCTCTCTGGGACATCTGGAGCGACGTTACTGAAAAGATAAGAGTTTTGGAATTGATTGCGTCTATTTTCTCTCGTGGTAATCACATTAAGACAAATTGGTTTCTCAGAAGCCTCTGTCTTTGGGCAACATTCCCTGGGGAAACGACAGCCACTTTCCCAACACTGATTTACTCCTTGATCACCAGAACTTTTTCTTTAAATGTTCCACCCTTTGGCAGCGAGAACATACCAGTTCGATTGACGCGGTTAAAGCGTTTGCATCATCTTTTGACCACCTTGTGGGGAAAACTTTGAGCGTTTAGACAGGAATGAAGATGACAATCCGATTGGTCACAATCTTCTAACGTGGTGGGGCATCTCGAACGGCTGAATAGCTTTCCTGCTCCTCATTCACATCGCCAATGTCTGACAGCTTGCTGCCAACAGAAGACCTAGTGCCTTTAACCGACAGCCTTACTGGAGATTGCATCCTCCAGCTCCAAGCTCAGCAAGCCTTCCGGTTTCATGTCCCCTCAGCGATTCCAAATGAGCTGCCATCTTTTCAAATCCCCAGGTACCTTCTGTGAGAAGCGCCCATCTCAATTAAACAAAACAACTGCAGAACATGACCGTCTATATGCCAACGTGGTACGTTATTGGAGAAAATAATCTGAAGACATGGATGGGGAGAATTTTGTTCAGTTCATTGAATGCCAGATAACAGTTAGCCAAGCATTGCAATCTTGCCGGATAATTGAGGTTGCTTTTCATTCTGAACAGCTTCTAACTTCCGAACCTTTCTTCATTCAGTGCCTCGTATGGCATTTGAAGCATCCGCCTCACTGGAAGCAAAATGGTGAGGGTGGCCACTCTAGCAGAAAAAAACAACCCTCTGAGCTGCCCACTTCACCCACTGGCAGGATCAACATGGTTTAGACCTAAACATGATGAGCAGCAGCACCAGAAGTTGAACACACTCCTGCAGTCACTGGTGATCCCGCTGGTGTTTCTGCAGGCTGGATACTCGAGTGAATCCCTTCCGCTGCCAAGAGCAGGCGGGCGGCCTCTCTCACGTGCGAACTCGCTGGGGTCTCTGTAGGTCGGATAATCGAGAGAACTTCTTCCCGCACTGAGAGCAGGTGAACGAACTCTCCCGGGTGTGAATTTGAAGATGTGTCTCCAGGTCGGATAACTGAGTGTATCCCTCCCCGCACGGAGAGCGGTGAGCAGCTTCTCCCCATTGTGAAGCTGTTGTTGAATAACCAAGCCAGATGGCTGAACAAATCCTTTACCACCCTCAGAACAACACTATGGCCTCGCCTTATTGCGAACTCGCTTGTGTCTCAGCACATTGGCCGAACTGGTGAGTTACTTCCCACAATCAGAGCAGAGGAATACCCACTTGCTTGCGCGCCAATGTGGTGGATGTATCAGTGAGTCTCTTCCCACGGTCAGAGGTGCATGGCCTCTGCACAGCGTGAAATTTTTGGTGTGTCAGCAGGTTGGATAGAACACCGAATTCTTTCTCATACACAAAACAGGCCTCTCCCCCGTGTGTCTGCGTTCATAAATCTCAAGCGCAGATGAGGAATAGAATCCCTTCCCATAGTGCCTACATTTCCAGGGTTTATCCATGCAGAAACTGTTCACATTCCCTCCCCGTGTTTAACACTCTGTGGAAGCCTCGTCCAAATATAGAACATGTGAATGGTCTCTCTCAGTTGCGAATTGTGCAATTTTCTTCTCAGGCTGATTTCAGCTTGTCTCACTGTCGGTGCACTGAAACACTCTCACACGGCGTGTATAAATCATAATGCTTTGTTTGAAATTCTTTAAAGCAGACAGAACAGAGAAAACGTTCTCCGTCCACGGTGAATGATTCACTACGTTGTGTTCCTGACAAATCGAGTGATTTCAGATCTTGACATGATGTCAATTTTCGATTTCTTTCTTCAAATCCTTCCTTTCTATTCTCCTGCAAAAGTTGATTAAAAATTCATCAATAACTCAGTGCAAGATAAATCTTCAACAGAAAATATTTGCAAGGTGATGCACATTCATCAGAAATAGTACATTTCTATTTGCTTCTCGTGCTTATGGCATGGGCCGAACGACCCCTTTTTTACTGCAAGGTCGAATCCTTGTTTTAGAGTCGTTCAGATGTACAGCATGAAAACAAACCTTTCGGTCCATCTCATCCATGCTGACCTGATATTCTAACCGAATCGAGTCCCATTTGCCTGCTCCTGGCCCATGTCCCTGTAAACCTTTCCTATTCATGTCCACATCCAGATGCCTTTTAAACGCTGCAACTGTACCAGGGTCCACCACTTCCTCTGGCAGTTCATTCCATATGCACACCATCATCTGTGTGGAAAGACTTGTCCCTTTGGTCACATTTCTATCTTTCCCCTCTCAGCCTTAAGCTATGTCCTCTAGTTCTGGACTCCCTCTCCACACCCCTTGTATAAACTCCACATGCCCCTTGTCATTTTATAAACCATTACAAGTTCACCACTCAGCCTCTGAATTTCCAGGAAAAAAACCCGCAACCTGTTCATCCTTTCTCTGTTGCTCAAAGCCTCCAACCTTGGCACATCCTTTCTAATCTTTTCTGAAACCTTTCAATTTTCACAACATCTTTCCGATTGGAAGATCACAAAAATTGCATGCAATATTCCGATCCTTGCCTAACCAATATCCTGTACAACCACAACATGACCTCCCAACTCCAATACTCAATGCTTTGACCAAAAAAGGAAAGCCCTTTTCACTATCCTGTCTCCCTGCGGCTCTACTTATTAGGAGATATGAGCCTGCACTCCAAGGCCTCTTTGTTCAGCAACACTCCCCATGACCTTACCATTAAGTGTACAACTCTTGCTCTGATATGCTTTCCCAAAATGCAGCACCTCGCATTGATCTGAATTAAACTCAATTTGTCACTCCTCAACACATTGGCCCGGCTCATCAAGATCCTGTTGTACTCTCAGGCAATCTTTTTCGCTGTCCACTACACCTCTAATTTTGATGTCAGCTGCAAACTTACTAATTACAACTCCCATGTTCACATCCAAATCATTTATATAATAATGAAAGGTAGTTGTCCCTGTACTGAACCTTGTATCACTCCACTGGTCACGGGACGTCCAGTCTGAAAAGCAACTCTCCACCACCACCGTCTTCGAACCAGTTCTGTATCCAAATGGCTAGTTCTCCATGTATGCAATGAAGTCTAACCTTGCTAACCAATCTCCCATGGGGAACCTTGTCGAATGCCTCACTGAAGTCCATACAGATCACGTCCAATGCACTGCGACATCAATCCTCTTTGTGACTTCTTCAAAAAACCTCAATTATGTTTATAAGACATGATTTCCCACGCAAAAAAACCATGCTGACTATCCATAACCAGTTCTTGCTTTTCCAACACATGAAAATCCTGTGTCAACCATTGATGCCAAACTCACTGGTCTAAGGTTCCCTGGCTTTTCCCCACCACCTTGCTTAAACGGTGGCACCACGTTAGCCAACCTCTGGTCTTCCGGCACCTCACCTGTGACGATCGATTGTACAAATATCTCAGCAAGGGGCTCAGCAATCACTTCCCTACCTTTCCAGATTTCTCGGGTACACCTACTCAGTTCCTGGTGACCTATCCACCTTTATGCATTTCAAGACATCCAGGACCTCCTTCTCTGTAATATGGACATTTCTCAAGATGGTACCATCTATTTCCCCACATTCTACACCTTCCATGACTTTCTCCACATTGAACGCTGATGCAAAATATGCGTTTCATGTCTCCCCATCTCATGCGGCTCCAAACGAAGACTGAACTATGTCTCTAAACTATGAAGGACCCTATTCTCTCCATAGTTACCCTTTTGTCCTTAATGTGTTTATAAAAACATTTTGTATTCTCCTTAATCCTATTTGCCACAGCAACTTCTCCAGTCATCCAACATTCCATGCACATACCTCCTTTTCCTTTCACCCTAATAAGAAGATACTACCCCTGGACTCTCGATATCTCATTTTTGAAAGCTTCCCATTTTCTAGCTGTCCGTTTACCTGCGAACATCTACGACCCCCAGCCCACCTCCAAATTGGCTTTTTAAAGTTCTTGACTAACACCGTCAAAATTGCCCTTTCTCCAATTTAGGCCTTCAACTTTCAGATCTGGTCTAACCTTTTCATTAACTATTTTAAAACTAATGGAATTATGGTCGCTGGCCTCAAAGTGCTACCCCAATGACACCTCAGTCATGTTCTGCCTAATTTCTCAAGAATAGGTCAGGTTTTGCTCCTTCTCTCGTACGAACAGCCACATGCTGAATCAGAAAGTTTTCTTGTACACAGGTAACAAATTCCTCTCCATCAGAACCCTTAACACTACGGCAGTGCCAGTCTATGTTTGTAAAGTTAAAATTCCCTACCATGACCACCCTACTATTCTTACAGAAAAGTGAGTTCTACTTACAAATTTGTTTCTGAATTTCCAGCTGAATATTAGCGGGTCGATATTGCAATCCCAATAAGGTGATCATCCCTTTCTTAGTTCCCAGTTCCTCCTAAATAATGCCCCTGGCTGTATTCCCAGGAGTATCCTAAGTACAGCAAGTAATACTATCCCTTATAAACATTGCTGCGCTTCCCACACCACAACCACCACCCCCTCCGCCATGACCCGCCACCCCGCACCTGTCTTGACCCCCTTCCCATCCTTCCTACAGCATTTGCATCCTGTAACATTACGCTGCCAGTTTTATACCCTCCCGAGCCACGTTTCTATAATGGATATGCTATCCTAGTGCTCTGTTCCTCATCATGTGCTGATTTCATCTGCCTTCCCTTTTGTGCCTCTTGCATTGAAGTAAGTGCAGTTTAATTTATCAGTCCTATCTTGCTCTCTGTTTGATTCCTTCCTGCAATGACTGTTTGACTTGCTTCCTTTCTCAACTACACCAGCCTTAGATATATCTCTTTTTCACAATCTCCCTGGGTCCCCCCACGCCACCCCCTCTTGCCGCCCCCATGCAAGTCCTTAAAAGAGTGGGAGGGGGAGTTGAAGTGTTCAGCCACAAATCTTTCATCCACTTCCTGAAGCAGACTCGCTACCACAGCCATATCATCTTCCTCAGTGCCTGCCGACTGATTCCTCATGGACTCCTGAAACCAAACAGTGGCTGGACATTTCAACTCCCCCTCCCACTCCGCTAAGGACCTACAGATCTTGGGCCTCCTCCACTGCCAAACCCGAACCACCCGACTCCGAGAGCAAGAACGCCTCATCTTCCGCCTTGGCATCCTGCAACCACACGGACTTCATGCGGATTTCACCAGTTTCCCCCTCCTCGACGTTATCTCAGTCCCAAGCTTCCAACTCGGCAATGCCCTCTTGACCTGTCTATCGTTTTTCCCATTTATCTACTCCACCCTCCTCTCCAACTTTTCGCCTTCTCCCCCACATTCATCTACCTCTCACATTCTCACCCAACTTCCTCCAGCCCCAACACCCTCACATTTATCTCTCAGCCCCGAGCACACAAACCTTGATCTTGATGCAGGGTTTATGCCCAACACGTGGTTTCTCCCACTCCTCGGATACTGCCGGACTAGCTGTGCTTTTCCAGCACCACACTCTTGACTCTGACCTCCACCATTTGCTATCCTCACTTTGTCCGGGTGGATGTTATATTCGCATGGTATTTCCAAATCTGTATAGCATGACAAAAAATGGCATAGTTCAACCTGACATTAATTTAATGCCTCATCACATTGCTAGCTGTTGCCTGGAAATCACACTTTTTAATTGGAACCTTTATGAAATGGGATCATTTTGCGAGCCAGACAAACGAGTGCACCTAACTGACTGAGTAAAGGATGGCACAGACACACGCAGGCATTGCTCGATAAGCTCGGCCGGTCTGGCAATATGAGTGGAGAGAAATCAAGTTTAAAGTTTCCGGTCGAGTGACCCTTCCTCAGAACAGTAACCGATGTCACTGTCTGTTACAGAGCTGGAGACATGGCCTCGCCAGCCACCGACGGTCGGTTTCCATGATTAACCTGCAAAGGGTCCTGAATGTCCACCTCTGGGAACTCGCCCACTCCTGGCAACTCGCCCACTCCTGGCAACAACGTGGAGGATTGGGAGCCCGCCAATCACCTCTCTCAGCACGGTGCATCCTACACAATGTCGTGGGTGAGCAGCAGTAACTGAATGAGAACTGGCACCATCTGCACCAGCAGCTAAAGCTCACCATCAGAGGCCTCCAGGGCTTGGATGACACCGAGGCTGTGTGTTAGCGTCGGTGGTCTCCAGCAAGGAGGGGGCAATGGGCATCTCCAAAGGATCTCCCGGCCCATCCTCGGCATGATACATCGGAAGGACATGCCAGTATCTCCAGCACCACCCAATTGCTTGGGCTGACGTGTTGAAAGTTTGAAGTCTGGGTCCTCGCCTTTAGGGTCCAGAATTGGTAGATGTCAAACATGGTCCAAATCCATCAGGCCCAGTGCTTAATGGGAACAAATTTTCAGAATTTCATCGAGGCCTCTCTTACAAACATTCCCTTCCACTCGAGCACTACAAAGGATAGTGAATCACATTTGTTCCCTACCTGCAACCTTCCAACAAAACCCCACCTCAAAACGCAAAAGACAAAGAGAAAGCGGACGAGTTGGTCCTCGGGAAGGAAGGAGGAGTAATTGGATAATGGAGGGTGGAGTTTGGAAAAATGGGCGCTTTGAATTTCAGCCCTGGGTGTTGTGGTAAAGACAGGTTTGTGGTGCATCAGGCATGGCATTATAGTTGAGGAAGGCATTTAGGCGATCTGGACAGCGAAGAGTGTATGGGAGCGGTGTTTGGGGAGCGCTGCGCAGTCCACACTGTTTGGGAAGTACCGGGATGCACTGCATGGGAAATTGTAGTTGGTGGGGCTTGTTCGATGGGCGGTGCCGTGTTTGAGAGTAGGTTTTGAGGGTGTGCTTGTTGAAGAATTGTGTTTGGCAGCAGAGATTGCACTGTGCTGGGCGGTGCACAGTGCTTAGGGCGGGGTTTGGGTTTGCTGGGCGTGGCACAGTGTTTGGGGGTGGAATTTGACGTGTGCTGGGCGGGACTCAGATTTTCGGTCGTGTTTTGGGGTGCTGGGCGGGACACAGTGGTCGGGGGCGTGGTTTCGAGAATTGGTTCTGTCGAATGGGAAACTGAAAACAACAAAGTATTAGAGACCAGAGTGGGTCAAGGGCTGTATCCATAGAGAGCGGGGAAACTCAAGTTTTGAGTTGAGATATTGATGTGTGGCGAGAGCAGCATTTATGCAACATTGCTGGAGCGAAGGTTGGGCTGCTGCGGCTAAGAAAGAATGTTGACAATCCAGATTAAGTGAGCAGACAGTGTGAATTTTAGAACAATTGTGTTCTATCTCCCAAACTGGCAAGAGTAGATCGTTCAGCTGGTGCGGTTGTGAGGGGAGAGAGCGTGATAGAGAAGGTAAAAAGCAAATCTGAAAGAAAATGAAGGAATGGGCTCATAAGTTGAAGGTGCTGAACTCAACATTAGTCCAGAAATTTGTGAACATGCGTAGTTTGAAGATGAGGTGTTGCTTCTCCAGATTTCGCTGTCATTCGCTGGAGTATGGTAGAATACCGAGGACAGACAAATGGGTTTGCAAGCAGCATGCTGTGTGAAAATAACTGGGCTACAGGAAGGGCTTAGGCTTGTACACAATTTGGAGGTGTTCAGCAAATAGGGGTGGGCACTCAATGTTGAGCAGGGCTTCAGTGCAGAGTGCATCTCACTTACATGCACAAAACCAGAGATTCTGAAACAAACGTTGCAATTCACACTGACAGACAGCGAAGTTCAGAGAAAGAATAAATGCCACTTTCGATGTATGCCCCGAAACAACGTTCCACATTCCCAGAAATTCGGGAATCTCACAGTGAGAGGTGGGGGAGCAAATGAAAGGTTCTTTGTCATAAAACGTTCAGATACTGGATAATGCAGAAGTAATTCAACATTCTCTTACACAGTGTATGGAGATTGGAGATTGACACAGTGTATCAAACACAGGGACACTTTGCACAAACCGAAATCAAAAATCATTGAAGTGGAGGCTGTTTTACTATTTTTGTATAAACTGTTCAATCAAGTAGGAAACGACAATCAAACGATATTAAAACTGGCATTGCTTTGAGCGGCATGTTTCTAGACCTCGCCTCCACTTTTATTATTCCCTCCAGGACCTGTCCAAGATCATTGCAACTCATTTGCATACATCGTTTACAAATATATAAGTGTCATCATTCAAGATAGTGGGGGCAATCATTGGCCAGAGTTAAGGACTGTAACACAGTTGGTTAAATTTACATTTAAACGCAATACAAAGAAGAAGGACAATGAGTAATTTGTGCATAGTTTATAGGTTTTTTGCCATTTATTGTGAAAATTGCTTAGAGGAGCAGTAATACACGATTTTCTTCACTCATTCCATTACTGGAAATTTCGAGCATCGCTTTTAAAAAAAACTGAAGCACGATTTCTGTCCAAATCCTCAAAACCGGCTTAACGTTATCTGAAATAACCCAATGACAAATAGTAATAAAAACAGATGGCGTGTCCACTGGTTTCATAGATACTAAAGCTTGTACATGGCTCTGGAATGAAATAAAAGAAAATACAGTAGAATGAGAAAATGTCTAAATGATGAAATATGTAAGCAGATTTTGTGTTATATTCATGGAAAAGGGAGCCTCAGGAAAACAGCTGCATCTAACAATGGTGTTGTTTAAAGATACATCCTCAGAGCATCAGCATTGGATCTCTGAGTTCAATGGCGTTTCCAAACACTTGATACTACTTTCATTCAGAAATAAGTGCTTTCGTATTATCTTTGCTGTCTTTGTAGATTCCAATTCGGTATGCCTATCTCTTCAATCCGTTTCATGCTTTAATACTGCAGAGACCCCGCACGCACTCGGACAAGACCCAGTACACAAAAAACAAGAACACTCCTGGACCGTTTTCACGGTTTGACGATTTCTCCAACAACTTGTGCAATTGCTGAAACGTCCTCTTTCAGCAACCCACCAGCACGTGGTACTTCGGGGTGAGTTCGGGTTGGGGAGCTGGAATCCTGCACTGAACTATCTGCTCAGCACGCTTTACCGTTTGGACGAAATGCCAAGTGAATCACTTCCTCCCCCATGGTGCAAAATTCTCACTCTCAACCAATTCTCAGATATCATTATTCAAACCTATGTAAGTAAGATTGGAATGAATTACTCGATGCATTAGCTTTCCCCAACCCCCCAAAGTAATCAAAGGAATTGAAGAAAATACTGAGGGCCGTATTCAGCTGAAGGGTTTCCAGGGATGGATGGATAACTGTTTTATCAGGAGCTGGATGCTTAACTGGACTACTTAAATTTATGTGTCTCGGGGCAGAATCCGGCTGTGATGCGAAAATTGGACTTGATTTAAAAAAGGTATACCAGGGAAATACCTGCTGCATTGGTTGAGAATCTCACGTATTTTCGATCTGCACCAATCCGAACAGACATTCAAGTGTTTCATTATATTTCAGACGTCTGCCTTCAAGACGATGGACACACATTTTCTAGAGTGGGGATGAGTTCCTCACCACAGAAACCATTGCATCTAATCTGCTCCTGTTTCAATGGCAATAATATGATGAATAAAGTTCAACACCTAGTTGATCCTTTCTTTGTTGATTAATTTAGCCTGGTCTGACAGAAAATTATTTTATTGATTGCCAAGTAAGGAATAGTATCCTGCAGCACACAAGCTTAACACATCATTTTGTTTCCTCGTATACATATTACAACCGAGTTTGCAGAACGGGTGTTATCTCTCGGCCGTATCCTCTTTTCTCTGGGATGTGAGAGTTTTCCTGCTCTTTTGCCATCAGCCATACAAGTTCATATAGGATTTGACTGGCTGTTTTTTGTGGATTTGGGTTACGCCTGCTCATTTCCATCAGGCCTGCAGGAGGTTTCTATTTGACCTGGTGCCGCTGTTCTTTATTAGTCCCTCTATTCCTCCATGTGGATTGGTCACCACACCTTAATCCATCTTGCTTCTCGGTTCTCTTTCCCAGCGATGTTCTGCCAATCCACCCTTTCCATTCGCATGTCATCATTTCAGAGGCGCTGGGTTTTTTTTGACTTTTGAAGTTAGTTTCTTAATTAATGTAACGGGATACTTCACCGTGACCTTCAACTGTTCTCTGAACTTGGACTGTGTTGCAATATAAATTAATGTGTTTGTGCTGCAAGTTAAATTTCTCAACATATAGCCAACTTTATTAAATATATATTCAGAATTGCTATCGAGGTGATAATTAACTTTAAAAATGACCAAAATATACGGTAACCACAGCAGTATAAAACTGCTTGATATAGTGAGGAGTAAAATCACAGAATTCCGTCTGTTCTGTATCTCTGGATCATTCTGTCCCTTGCTATGACCCTTCAGTCCCTTACGGACTCGACTAGCCACTAATATATGCCTGACTGTCAGAGCATTGAGCAACAGAATTAAACCAAATGGTAATAATGGCGTTAAAATCTTATCAATCCTTCTAAATGCATTCCATCTCGGGTCAGTGAAATAGCTTTGTTTGTTGGAACAATACACAGGCACATTGTTAATTATTCGATAAGGCTTAAATCGAAAGTAAATGGGAATGTTTTTTAAACTGAAAAATATACTGATTGTTGCAAGAACTCCTGTTGCAGTTTTCCTGGTGCAATATTTAATTTTAAGCCTTGTGCAACAAATTGCAATAAATCGATCAAAAGTGAAGGCGACAGTGAACCAGACTGAACAATCCATTGCTAATCGAGCCAGGAGGTAGATAACTTTACATGCAGTAGTGTGTTGCAGGAGAGGCATCGGGAAATAATAGTTATTGATTCGGAGAAGAAAGACCTCAGTGATAATCGTCAGTAGATCCGCCATTGCCATGGCCACCATGTAACGAGTGGTGCAGTTGGAGATTCCACACTTTCCCCGGAATAGGATCACAATTGCCAGGAGATTTGCTGTAAGAGGAAATAGGCTGAAGGGTCTCAATTTTGTTTATATTTGTGTGGAGAAAATAAGCACTGAGATTTGGTTAAAAACATGTAAATACGTCCTTTTCACAATTTAAACCATAACTAAGCTAAGGCACGTAATTGTGGCTGCATTAAATTTCTTTCATACTTTGAACTCGTGATTTCGACGAATATAGTGATATGAAGGTCTGAATATTTTTATTGTTGAAAGAATCATTGAATAGCTTTGGAGGCTGCTCAGCTCATCAAGGATAAACTGACCATCGGAAGAACATGATATCCAGAGCTCCCATCCCTGTAAGCACACGAGAGTCTTCCCTGCCTATCCGTTAGTCTCGCCTTTCCCATGGGACTTTCACCGAACGTGCACATCCCTGGACATTAAGGCTCAGTGCCAGGTCAATTCACAACAGAAAATCTTGAGCACATACAATGATACAATTATCTGAGCCCTTCCTATCTTGCAGAACATTTTTCTTTTCCAACTCATTCATTCAAGTCTGTTCTCTGGGGTTAACACAGGACCAGAGACCTGGGTGTGAATCCCACCTCGGGTGACTGTCTGTGTGTAGTTTGCTCATCCTCCCCGTGTCTGTATTGTTTACCTCCGGGCACTTTGGATTCCTCCCACAGGACAACGATGTGCAGGTTAGGGTGAATTGGCCATGATCAGCTGCCTATAGTGATCACATATGTGTGCCTGAGATGCATTAGTCAGGGATGAATATAGGATAATGAGATTGGGAAAGGGTCTAGGTGGGTTTACCTTCGAGAGTTGGTGTTGAGTTGATAAGCTGATTGCCCTTTACTCCACACAGTAGCAATATAAGGTGCTCGTAGACATCGTCAATCCTCCTAACCTGCACATCTCTAGACCATGAGAGGAGATTGAGGCACCAAGAAGAAACCCATGCAGACACGGGGAGAATGTGTAAACTGCACACAGACAGTCAGACAAGGCTGTAATCAAACCCGCGTACTTGGCACTGTGCTACCCCCCTGAGAACACAGTTGAGTGAGGAACCTGGGAAAGCAAAATGGTCTTCCAAGTAGGAACTGCTCCGATGACTGGATCATCGTCGTGCACTCAGGATTTTCTGGTGTGACCTGAGCCCATCCAACACGGACAAGTCGCTATTGATCTGGAAACAGATACATAATGATTTAATTTGGGGAAAAATGCGTTCGATGGGACAGTACACTTGTAATCAAAACAGATTTCTTCAGAAGCCACACACTATGAGCGTGGGCTTATTCATTCATCCATTACACCCATTGTGGACTATGAGACAAATTTGTGATGGATAAAAAAATTTGTGAGAAGATTTGTAGCTCCGGTGCTCGTTGTTGTGGCTCTGTTTACCGAGCTGGGAATTTGTGTTGCAGACATTTCGTCCCCTGTCTAGATGACAGCCTCAGTGCTTGGGAGCCTCCTGTGAAGCGCTTCTGTGATGTTTCCTCGGGCATTTACCATGTTTCGTCTCTGCCACTTCCAGTTGTCAGTTCCAGCTGTCCGTTGCAGTGGTCGGTATATTGGGCCCAGGTCGATGTGCTTATTGATTGAATCTGTGGATGAGTGCCATGCCTCTAGGAATTCCCTGGCTGTTCTCTGTCTGTCTTGTCCTATAATAGTAGTGTTGTCCCAGTCGAACTCATGTTGCTTGTCATCTGCGTGTGTGGCTACTAAGGATAGCTGGTCGTGTTGTTTCGTGGCTCGTTGGTGTTCATGGATGCGGATCGTTAGCTGTCTTCCTGTTTGTCCTATGTAGTGTTTTGTGCAGTCCTTGCATGGGATCTTGTACACTATATTGATTTTGCTCATGCTGGGTATCGGGTCCTTCGTTCTGGTGAGTTGTCCGAGAGAGGCTGTTGGTTTGTGTGCTGTTATGAGTCCTAGTGGTCACAGTAGTCTGGCTGTCAATTCAGAAATGTTTTTGATGTATGGTCGTGTGATTAATCCTTTGGGTTGCGGCATGTCCTCGTTCCGTTATCTTTCCCTAAGGCATCTGTTGATGAAATTGTGCGGGAATCAGTTTTTGGTGAATACATATAGAGGTGTTCTTCTTCCTCTTTTTGCAGTTCTGATGTACTGCAGTGTGTGTGGCCCTTTTGAACAGTGTCTTGATGCAACTTCTTTTGTGTGTGTTGGGGTGGTTGCTTTCGTAGTTCAGCACTTGGTCTGTCTGTGAGGCTTTCCTGTATACCTTTGTGGGGAATTCTCAGTTCTGTGTTCTCTGTATCATCACGTCTAGGAATGGGAGTTGGTTGTCCTTTTCTTACTCTCGAGTGAATCTGATTCCTGTGAGTGTGGCGTTGATGATCCGGTTTGTGTTCACTATTTCTGTGTTTTTAATGATTACAAAGGTGTCATCCATATATCTGAATTTGCGGAAAGACTCCTTGTTCTAATCTTTGCATTACCGCTTCTGCTATGAGTCCAGAGATGGGTAAGCCCATGGGTGTGCCGTTGATTTGTTCATGTATTTGGTTGTTGAATGTGAAGTGTGTTGTGAGGCACAGGTCCAGTAGTTTGAGATTGCCATCTTTGTTGATAGGTTCATCGTCCTGTTGTCTGTTCTGTGTGTCCAGCAGGTTGGCTATTGTTTCTCTGGCTAGGGTTTTGTCGATATAGATGAACAGTGCCGTTGCATCGAATGAGACCATAGTTTCTTCCTTTTCTATATGTATATTTCTGATGAGGTCCAAGAATTCCTGTTGATTGTATAGAGTGTCTGGATCCGCTGATCAGGTGTTTCAAGTTATGCTGTAGTTCTTCAGCCAGTTTGTGTGATGGTGTCCCTAGGTGTGATACTCTTGGTCTGAGTGGGATGTGTGGTTTGTGCACTTTAGATAGGCCAAAGCTGGTCATTTGTCCGTTTTTACTGTAGGATCCTCAGTGTGTTATTTATCCTATTGGTGGGCTGTGGGGTGGTAAATGTTGGTATCTGCAAGTAGTTGTTGCGCTTTTTGGATGTACTTGGCTCTGTCAAGAATGACCGTCATTCTGCCTTTGTCTGTTAGTTGTATGATTATGTTCCTATCGTTTCTTAGAGATTTTAGTGCTTCCTTCTCCTTGGTGTTGAGGTTATGTGTTTGTCTTTTACTTGGTATCAGAGTTACAATACTTCGTCTCACTGTTTGTTGTGTCTCTTCTGTCAGTCCATTGTTCCTGAGTGTGCATTCGAGTGCTGCTAGGAAGTCTGCTGCCTTGGCGTCCCTGTGATTGTAGTTGAGTCCCTTGGCCAGTATTGTTCTTTCCGTGTCTGTGATGGATATAAGGTTGATCACTGAGCTGGAAGATTTGCGATCTTCAAAGCAGCAGAACATACAATGATGATGCATTGATGGGTTTACTTCTCCTGTGCATGCATAATTCCATAACAGGAAGGTAATATGAATTGCTGAACACTGAACAGACGTTACCATTATTCTGTACTTTGGGAACTTTGTGCAATGTTCAAGGGAGACCTTTTAGCGATAATCTGGTTTGAACACGGAAAGTGGAGAAATTGTGGGAGTGCCATAATCTGCCTTCATGCCGCAGTACATACTAAACACAAAATAATAAAACACCCAAAAGAGAAAATAGATTGATTTACTTCTAAGTGATGAGAGTTCCCTTTGAAATTGCTGGAAGAATTAGAGATCGGCAACTATGAGAAAAGCGAGGGAGATGGCCGTGGAACCATCCGGAGATATCGAGGTAACTGATGGGAAATTTATTAAGGCTCAGAAAATGTAAATATCTAGTTTATATCCTGTTATGTTCCCACGATGTGTCTTAAAAATGTTAATCATCTCTGTTCAACTCTGCGGCTTGAATGCATTCTTTACTTAAACAGTACATGTTCCATCCGATTCTATTTGAATTGTGCACCAGAAAGAAGAATAATCAAGATGAGAAAGTGATGTCAATAAATCACAGCATCTAATTAGATTCAAAGTAAATGACGTGTGAAACTGAATGCAATCACCCACACAAGAGCAAAGCTAACACATAATTTCTCTCAGTAACAAAAAGCAAGTTCTATGACATGTGGTTGTCTATTTTTCATAGCGCACAGTGCAATCTAACATTGCTATTCTCCAGCAATACCTACTATCAGGAGTTTCCCCTTTCCTTTCTCGAGCATAACAGGACAGATCTCTCTCTCTCTCTCTGCCTCCGACTCTCTCGCGCGTACACACACACACACACACACACACACACACACACACACACACACACACACACACACACACACACACACACACACACACACACACACACACACACACACACCACAGAATCACATACAGGATTAATCAATTTCAAGCATTATAAACACTTACCAGGAATGCCAATTATAGTAAGGATCGCATAAAACATTTTCCTGACATCTCGCACAGTACTATGCATTTTCTCTGTGAAAGTGTTGTGTTGTTTTGTACTGCAGAAAATTTTCCAAGTTCAACTTTGAAATGTTCCAAACCAGTGCATTGATTTTATACTTTCAGGAGCATCCAGTGGGACAATAAAGTGTTTTTCTTTCATTTGGTAAATTTTGAGTAAACAGATTACACCATGCGTGACATCATCCCCTGTTGATGAAAAACACAGGGTGTTGAGATTTATTTAGAGCATGAAACACTCGAAATGGCCGTGTTTGATCAGTTTGAAATGGAGAGTGTGATGCTGGGAAAGCATAATAGGTCAGGCCACAACTTAAGAGCTGCAAAATTGACAGTTTGGACAAAAGCTCTTCGTCAGATTTCTGATGAAGGCCGTTTGCGCGAAACGCCGGTTTTTCCTGATCCTCCATGCTGCCTGACCCGCTGTGCTTTACCAGCACCACACTCTCACATCTCATCTCCAGCATCTGCAGTCCTCACATTTTCCTGATCAGTTTAAAAATGTATTCACAGTTGGGAACTGCTAAATTACAATATGAATTCGGGATTAATCGTTTGCGCTGTTCTCGTACTGGACCTAACTAATCCAGTTAAACAAATCAGAACCCCAAGCTAAATCCATTAAGATTGTCGTCGCCTAGCAAGTGACTATTCAGCATGTCCTGTCATTCGCAGTTCTCTGTGGCTTTCACTCAGCTGAACTCATTCACCCACTTTCTTCTTTTTCTCCTGAACTTTACCTCAGAGCTGCTTATTCAACACGCTTTTGAAGAAATTTATTATCGCCGCATTTTCTTTCAGATATGTTGCTGGATTCACATGGGACAGGATGTAAAAATGGTTCCCCACTACCACCTTTGCTTTAGTAATGTGAAAATTCAGCTCCTTGAGATTTTGACATGTACACGAGTGGGAGCAATGCCTCTTTGTTTGAAATGTGTGGACCACACGTTATAGTTATCATATCTGTCATTTTTCTTTTTCACAAATTCAACCCCTTCTTCAATGATCTACCTGGTTTACAAAAGCAGCTGCTTCGAAAATTGACCGATGGAGCACTGGATGATGAAGTGGAACTACCATACAATGGACTCGAACTTTAAAAGAAACAAACATATCCATGTATTTTTCAATGATTATAATCTCTGCACAGGTTGATTACAGTGACAGCTGGGCCGAGGCAGTGGATGGTAAAATAAACGCTTTTATTCTCATAATCCTATGGAGTCTTCAAACATAGGTACAGTTTGTGGTAACCTCTGAAAAGAGGGGCCAGAGCATATGAAATTCACTGAAACCTCATCGTCTTCCTGTGTTTTAATTCTCCATCTCCAGTCATACAGACTATCGCGATTCCAAAGTGCTCCCTCCTAGTTTTATACAGTATGAAGGTACAGAAAGTGGGGTGTTCAGACCACAGCCTCAAGGAAACCTGTGTTCTATCCATTTACACCATCGACATGGCTTGCTGCCATGAAAATGCTGCCAACATCATCAAAGAACAATCACACCGAAGTAATCCCCTCCTTCAATCTCTTTAGTTAGGCAGAATATAAAGAGACATGAACACACGCACTCTCTCTCTCATATCTATATCTATATCTATCTATCTATATATATATATAATATATATATCTATACACACACACACACACACACACACACACACACACACACACACACACGTTGTGCTGGCCGAATGTGTGTGAAATGTATAATGTCACCTATGTATCTCTCTGTATGTCTCCTTGAGTTGTACTCCCTCGCTTATTGTCTTCTGTTTGTACTGCTCGTTAATAAAAACCTTTCAGTTAACTTCTTTCGACGTGACAATCAATCAATCAATCAAGACGGTGCCTGTTGCAGGATCTGAACTGGAGGACTAACAATGAGTCATAAAAATACAAAGATGTATAATTGTATGGCATGGAAACGGACACTTCTGTGTCCAACTTGCTCTTTCCCAGATATCCTTAATTCATTCAGCCCCTTCGACAACAACACAAACAAAAACCGCTCGAAAGATAATGTTGTGTGGCACGGTGGCACAGTGGTTCGCACTGATGCCTCACCGAACCAGGGACTTGGGTTCAATGCACACCTCAGGCAACTGATTGTTTAGAGTTTTCGTGTCTGCGTGGGTGTCTTCTGGCTGCCCTAATTTCCTCCCACATTCCAAAGAAAAGTGCAGTTTAGGTGAATTGACTCTGCTAAATTGCCCGTAATTTAAGGTGCATTAGTCAGTGTAAAGGCAGGTGAGTGGGTGTGGGTGCGTTGCTCTACAGCGGGTTGGTGTGGACTTGTTGGGCTGAAGGGCCTGTTCCCACATGCATTTAAACTAATCTAATCTCTCCAGGTCTGGCAGCACCTGTGGTGATAAGTCAGGGTTAATATGGCATTCCGCTTGTCTCAGGCCTCCAGTCTGAAATAGAACCTTCCACCACCACCCTATCTGCCACAGTCAAGGCAATGTATATACAAAAAGTTCGCCCTCCTGGATTCCATGTGATCAAACATTGATATCCGGTCTACCATGCAGTACCTTATCGAAAACATTGCTGTAGTCCATTTGGACCATATGCCTTGCTCTGCCTTTATCAATCTTGTTTGACACTTCTTCAAAAATTCAATCAAGTCATGAGACATGATTTCACATGCACAACACCACGTCGGCTGCTCCTGATTAGTCCATGTCTATCCAAATACATGTACATTCTATACCAAAGCATTCTTTCTAACAACTTACCTAGCACTGACATCAGGCTCACTGGTCTCTATTTTCCTGCTTTTGCCTCACCAACATTCTTAAGTATTGACAACACGTTAGCGAATCTCCGATCTTCCAGCACCTCACCTGTGGTGGCCAATGTTACAAATACCTCAGCAAGGGGTAAAATAATCAGTTCTCTAACTTCCGACAAATTAGTGTCATTCATATGACCATGTCCTGGGGCTTTAGCCCCCTTTATTCATTTTAAGATGTCCAGCACCTACTTCTCGGTAAAATGGACCCTTTTCGACATATGACTATACATTTCTCCAAGTTATTTTGCTTTCTTTTCCTTCTTATCAATAAGTATTGATGTCGAACACTTTTTTTAATATCTCGCCTGTCACTATCAGTTCCCCACATACCACTTGGACTTGTTGACCTTTTGGGGGATGGGAGTGTAGGGGGTAGGCGTCTCTTCTCTCCCTCGTCACTCTTTTGTCCTTAACGTATTTGTGGAATCTCTTTTGATTCACCTTAACCATGTTCAAAAAAGTTTGCCCATGTCCCCGTTATGCCTCCTGAGTTTCCACTTGAAATTCTATGATTCCAGTTTTACTCCTTTTGAATTCACTCACACCCAGTTGTCTATAACTGACAAAAGCCTCTTTCTTTTTCTTGACCAGAGCCTCAATTTCTCTAGTCTTCCAGCATTCCTTCCACCTGCCAGCCTTGCCATTCACTGTGTCAAGAAGGCACTGTCTCTGGATTTTCAAAAGCTTCCCACTTTTAAACTGATCCATTCACCTGCGAATATCCTCTCCCAGTCACTTTTTGAAAGACGGAAACGATGAGAGGACATGTGACACTGGCAGGTACAGAACCCTGGGGAGAATCAGCACATCATCCTGCGGCCAAGAGGATTAACAGCACAAAGACATTCTGTGAAAAAGCCCATCCCAGTCTCAGAAAATTTTTGCTTATGTATTCGATCTTTCTAGACCAAAATGCTTAATCCTGACAATATTATAACCTTTCTCATATCATTCTGGTCCTTTAAACCTTCATTTCCTGGTAGATCTGCTACAATTATCGACATTTATAACATGGAAAAAACACCCTTCATCCATGTCGACAAGATATTCTCAATAAATCTACGCCCAATTGTCAGCATTTGGCATATATCCCTCTAAACTCTTCCCATTAATGTTCCTATCCAGGTGCCTTTTAAATGCATTAATTGTACCAGCCTCCACCACTTCCTCTGGCAGCTCATTATATACACGCACCACCCTCTGTCTCCACAAATGATTTGCTGCTCGACAGAATTCAGAATCATCCTCTCAATGAAAAGTCGAAAACTAAGCAACAGATCGCACATCATCACATAAACATAATTTTCATCCCCAAGACAATAGGACGTGGGACAGAAGACGATTCAGCCAAACAACTCTGCTATGTCAAAAAACAAAACCAAGACTTAGTTAATAATCCTCAGATTCGCTTTCCCACCTTTTTCCCGTGACTCTTGAATCCCTTGCTCATTTAAGAGAAAGCCTCTACAAATGCACTTAATAGCCAAACTATGACAGACATTGAAGTGAAGAATTCTAGATGCATCCGCTGATAGAAGAAAATCAGCCTTATTTCTCACCGAAATGTTAATGGTTGGCTACAGTTCTGCTGTTGCTGAAGCGCTACAGTTAACTCACAGATGTTCAGTTTTGAGTTGTTGAATTCTTGAGATGTACGTCAAACTTTGCCAGCAGTAGTGCCACATAACACAATCGAAGGCATCGTTATGATGTGTGGGAATGCACCTCTGTCATGCCTGTGCGCTGGACTCTCCTAGAAATACCATTGCGGACAGATCCATCTGTGACAGGTAGGGTGGTTCAGATTCAGTTCATTTAAGATGCTTCCATTTGATGACCCAATAATCACTTTTCGTAGTCTAAATGTTCTGCCATTTATCTCTCAGTCTGCTCAGTCAGTGGTGTTCCTGAGGAGATTCTTCATGTAATGAACATTGAAGTGTCACACCCAGAGCTTGCTACGTGCCCGTTTGATCTCAGTGTATTCCTCAATTTGTTTTCATCATTGAAGAGGACTGACGTATCACTGATCACAACCATTCCTTCAGTGTCGCTGAGTCAAAGTCCTGGAATTCCCTGCTTCATAGTTTATTGTGGGTCTGCCTACACGACCCAGTCTGTCGAGGTTCTAGGAACAACTCACCATTACCTCCACCCAATCTTCGCAAGAGGGGCAACGAGGGACGGGAGACCGGCCAGCACCAACCAAGTCCCACGAATGAAAACTATATGAGACTTGGTGAAATCTTTGGAGCTGTGCCTTCAGAGGAATGTCCTTTCTCTCCTCCTTCGCACAGGAGCCCACCCTATTGGAGTTTTCTTCCCCGTCCTTCTGCCCTGCTCCACTCTTGAGACCTGACAGTGAAACTGTTCGGTTGTTGTAAGTGTTCAGGCATGAAAGTTAAAAAAAGTCTGAAAAATGGTAAAGGATATTACAATCCTTGACCTGCTGTTTATTGATTCACATCTAAGGATTTCAGTTAAAAACAAATAAAACAGTGTTGAATCCAATACTTTTTGTCATTTTATGTCAATGATTTGGTTTTCATCACGTCATAGAGATGTACAGCATGGAAATAGACCCTTCAGTCCAACTCGCCCGTGCTGACCAGATATCCCAAACAAGCTAAGCCCACCCGCCAGCACCCGGCCCATATCCCTCCAACCCTTCCTATTCATATCCCCATCCAGATGTCTTTCTAATGTTGCAAAAGAACCAGCCTCCACCACTTCCTCTGGCAGCTCATTCCATACACACACACACCACCCTCTGCATGAAAATTGATGCTCCTTAGGTTCCTTTTGCACCATTCCTTTTTCACCCTTTGGGAAGTTCTGATCTAATCCCGCCAAAGTCAGCCTTCCTGAAATTGAGGGCTTCAGCTGTTAGATCTGGTCTCTCCTTTTCCATCACTATTTTAACAGCAATAGGATTCCGGTCTCTAGCACCACATTATTCCCCAAATGCCACCTCCCTCACCTGCCCTGCTTTGTTACCCAAGAGCAGGTCAGTTTTTGCACTACTTGGTACATTCACATCCTGACTCAGAAAAAAATCGCTTAAACTCTTAACAATCCTTGCCCATCTAAACACTTTAGACTATCACAGTCCTAATCTATGTTTGGAAAGTAAATGCCCCTCATCATAACCGCACTATCATTCTTCTGAAATATTCTTTCGAATGAGTTTCTCAATTTCCCACTAATTGTTAGAGGCCTATAATACAAACCCAAAAAGGTGATCATCCCTTTCTTATTTCCCAGTTCCGCCCAAATAACTTCCCTGGATGTATTTCCTGGAATATCCTTCCTAAGTACAGCTGTAATGCTATCCCTTATTAAAAAAAATGTCACTGTCCCGGAACTGAGTCATTTGCTCATGTCACTTCAGGAAGCATTAAAAATCGATCAAATTGTTGTAGGGCTGTGGGCCAGACCAGGAAAGGATGACCTGACGGACATTACCAAACCAGTGGCATTATCAGGGCAAACCATGATAGCTCCCGGAATACGATGACTCCTCAACCCTCAGCCACCGCCGCTCCAGGTAAAACAGCCGCAGCTTGCACAGCCTCTCCCTATAGCTCAGATCCTCCAGCCCTGGCAACATACTTTTAAGTCTCTTCTGAACCCTTTCAAGTAGCACAGCATCTTTCTGATAGGAAGGAGATCAGAATTGCACGAAATAAACCACATGTGGCCTAACCAATGTTCTGTACAGCCGCAACGTGACCTACTAATTCCTGTACTCAATACTCTGACCAATAAATGAAGGCATACCAAACGTCTTCTTTACGATCCTATCTACTTGCGACTCTACTATCAAGGAGCTATTAACCTGCATTCCAAGGTCGCTTTGTTCAGCAACACTCCCTAGGATCTTACCATTAAGTGTATAAGTCCTGTTAAATTTGCTTTCCCAAAATGCAGCACCTCTCAATTTTCTGAATAAAACTCCATCTGCCAATTCTCAGCCCATGGGCCCATCTGCTCCAGATCCTGTTGTAATCTGAGGTAACCTTCTTCGCTGTCCAATGCACCTCCAATTTTGGTGTCGTCTGCAAACTTACGAACTGTACCTCTTATGCTCGCATCAAAATCACTTGTGTAAATGACAAAAAGTAGAGGGCCCAGCACCGATCCTTGTGGCACTCCACTGGTCACAGGTCTCCAGTCTGAAAAACAACCCACCACCACCCTCTGTCTTCTACCTTTGAACCAGTTGTGTATTCTCTCTGTATTCCGTGAGATCTAACCGTGCTAATCTGTCTCCTATAGGGAACCTTGTCGAACGCCTTATTGAAATCGATATAGATCACATCTACTGCTTTGCACTCATCAATGTTCTTTGTTACTTCTTCAAAAAAACTCAATCAAGTTTGTGAGATATGATTTCCCACGCACAGCGGATCTGTGAGAGAGTTCAAGACAGCAAGGACTGAGAGATGGAAATAGTATAAGAGAGCGATTCAAGACGTTTGGCGATTGTGAGACAGACAGGGGAAAAAGAAAGATCCAGATGGAGACAGGCAAATACAGATGGAAGATACTTGTGTCTTGCTGTTGCCTCTCCGTAGTGTGATTCCCTAATTACCTGGATGGGTGCTGCACCAACAGCACTCAAGAAGCTTGTCAACGAGCAGTCCTGCTTAATTAACATCACATCCTCTCCCTCCACCACTCACATTTGGAAGCAGCCGTGGGGACTAACTTAAAGATGTAGTGCAGAAATCATGTGGTAAATTGGTAGGGGGATTGAATTCCTGAGCCACGAGCTCATGCTTCAGCTGTGCAAGACACTGGTAAAGCCATACCTGGAGTATTGTGTGCAGTTCTGGTCACTGCATTTTCGGAAGGATGTAGAAGCTTTGAAAAGACTTCAGAGGGTTTACGAGGATGTTTCCTGGTCCGGAAGGAAGATCCTGCGAGGACAGGTTGAGCGAACTGAGGCAGTTTTCATTGGAGAGATTAAAGTTGAGATGTGACTCAATCGAGGTGAACCAGATGTTCGGAGTGGTAAATAGGTTGGCGAGAGAGAGCCTTTTTCCTCGGATAGTGAAGGCTAACACGAGGGAGCCTAGCATTCAATTGAGTAGTGACAGCTTCAGGACAAAGTTTGGAGTGGTTTCTTTTCTCAGATTAATAGGGGCGTACTTGCAACACTTCTGCCTGCAGCAGTGGTCGGACTCGCTGACGTTAAGTGCATACTTTGGACATACATATGGATTTTAATGGAGTAGAGTACGTTAGGTGGGCGGCAGAGTAATTTCACAGAAGGGGGCAACATCAAGGGTCGAAGTGTCTGTAATGTGCTGTAACGCTGTTTGTTCTAAATCAAACAGTCAGGGCAAAAATCAATAAAGCAGAGAACAATGTCCGACTCCAATACAAGAGTCCATCAGGGAAGGCAGATGAACTCAGGGCATGGTGAGTAATGTGGGACTGGAATATATTGCAATTGCAAAATGTGGCTCAGGGATGGACAGGACTGGCAGCATAATACTCCAGGATAAAAATGTTCAATGAAGCATGGGGATGAGGGGGTGGGTGGGTTGGGAGTGGGGCGTGGAGCAGAATGCTACAGAGGGGGAGAAGTAGTAATTTGATAATGGAGAATATTAATACTGTACATAGGGAAAATATTGGTGGGAATACATCCAAGGGCGTTTTTGGGTGAAACTGAGAAATAAGAAAGGGATGATTACCTGATCGCAATTGTATTGTCCACCCCATAATAGTCAGCAGGAAACTGAGAAACAACTGGGAAATGAGATTCCCTTATAAATAAGAACACCAGGGTGGTTGCGATAGGGGAATTTAACTTACCAAATGTAGACTGGGATTGCCATCGGGTTTAGTTGGACAATAACTTAACAGTGCATAAGGAAGCTTTCTGACTCAGTATGTAGATGCTCTTATTGGAGATAGTAAGAAAATTGACCTACGATTGGTAAGTAAGGCGGGGGCGTGACCGAGGTGTCAGTGGGGGAGCACATTGAGGCCAGCAACCGCAACACTATTAATTATAAAATAGTGACGGAAAAGAATAGACTGGATCTGAAAGTTTAAGTTCAACATCGGAGGAAGGATAATTCTGATGATGTTAGTCAAAAACTTACAAAAGCTGATTTGGAGGTTGGGGGGTTGGAGGGGAGATATCAAGAGATAAAGGCACAGCTGGAAAATGGGGAGCTTTCAGAAATGAGATAACGAGAGTCCAGAAGCAGTATATTCCAGTCGGATGAAAGCAAAGACTAGTAGATGTAGGGAATCCTGGATGTCGAGAGAAATTAAGGTTTGGTTAAGAGAAAAAAGAAAGCATATATCGGATATAGACAGGAGAGATAGAGAGAATCCTAAGAAGACTATAAACGCAGTAGGAGAAAACTTAAGGATGAAACCAAGTGAGCAAAATAGGGCATGAACTAGCTTTGGCAAATTGGGTTAAGGAGAATCCAAAGTGTTTTGAAAACACGTTAAAGACAAAAGGATAACTATGGACAGAGCAGGGCGCTTCGATTATCAGTAAGGCAGCCTATGAGTGGAGCGGCAGGAGATGGGGAGATGCAGAACGAGTATTTTGCAACAGTGTTTACGATGGAGAAGATACAGAGTGTGGGGAAATAGATGGTGACATCGAGAAAAATGTCCATATTATGTAGCAGGAAGTGTGGGATGTCTTAAAACACGTAAAAGTGGTCAATTTCCCAGGATCTGATCAGGTATACCCAAGAGATCTGTGGGCAGTGATTGTTGGACACTTTGCTGAGATATTTGTATCATCAATAGTCACAAGTGTGGTGCCGGAATACTGGAAGTTGGCGAACGTCATGCCACTATTTAAGAAAGGTGTTAAGGAAAAGCGAGGGAACTATGGATCAGGGAGGATGCCATCGGTGGTGGCCAAGGTTTTGGAGGGAATCCTGAAGGACAGGATGTACATCTATTTGGAAATGAAAAGACAGATTCAGGATAGTCAACACGGCTTTGTGAGTGAGAAATCATATCTCACAAAATTGGTTGTGTTTTTTGAAGATGTAACGAAGAGGATTCATGAAGGCAGAGATGTGGATATGACCTATACGGACTTCAGTTTCACAAGGTTCCCCATGGGCGGCACGGTGGCACAGTGGTTAGCACTGCTGCCTCGGTTCAATTCCCGACTCAGGCGACTGACTGTGTGGAGTTTACACGTTCTCCCTGTGTCTGCGTGGGTTTCCTCCGGGTGCTCCGGTTTCCTCCCACAGTCCAAAGATGTGCGGGTCAGGTGAATTGGCCTTGCTAAATTGCCTGTAGTGTTAGGTAAGTGGTAAATGTAGGGGAATGGGTGGGTTGCACTTCGGCGGGTCGGTGTGGACTTATTGGGCCGAAGGGCCTGTTTCCACACTGTAAGTAATCCAAATCTAAAGTGTGGGAGACTAGTTAGATGTCATGGAACATAGGAAGAAAAATTATTTTGATGGAAAACTGACTTGAAAGTACAAAACAGATGATGGTGGTGGAGGTTGGTTATCTTACTGGAGGCTTGTCACTAGTGGCGTGTCACAGGAATCGGTGTGGTTCCACTCAGTTTGTCATTTATAACAATTCGTTGAATGTAAATGTAGGTATAATTAGCAGATGACAAGTAAATTGGAGGTATAGTGGACAGCGAAGTTGAGATGGGCCAATGAGCTGAGGAATAGCAAATGGACTTTAATTTAGTTAATTGTGAGGTGCTGTATTTTGGAAAAGAAAATGACAGCAGGACTTAGACACTTCACAGTAAGATGCTACGGACTATTGCTGAACAAAGAGACGTTGGAGTGCAAGTTGATAGTTCCTTGAAAGTAGAGTCGCAAATAGATAGAATAATGAAGAAGACAATTAGTATGCATTACTTTGTTGATCAAAGCATTGAGTACGGGAGTTGGGAAGTCATGTTTCGGCTTTACAGGGCATTGGTTCGACCACTTTTGGAATACTGAGTGCAAATTCTGTTCTTCCTATCTGAAGGATATTGTGAAACTTGAAAGGGTTCAGAAAAGATTTACAAGGATGTTGCCAGAGTTGGAGGCTTTGAACAATAGGGAGAGGTTAAATCAGCAGGGGGTGTTTTCCCGGGAGCGTCGGAAGATGAGGGGTGACCTTATGGAAATTTATAAAATCATGGACGTGCATCGATAGGTTAAACAGACAAAATGTTTTCTCTGGGGTGGGCAACTGCAGAACTAGAGGTTTAGGGTGAGAGGGGAAAGATAAAAAGGGAATCTTACGGACAACTTTTTCACACAGAGGATGGTGCGTAATTGGAATAAACTGCCAGATGAAGTGGTGGAGGCTGGTACAGTTACAGCATTTAAAAGGAATCTGGATGGGGGTATGAATAGGAAGGGCTACAGGGATATGGGCCAAGTGCTGGCAAATGGGACTAGTTTAGGTGAGGATATCTGCTCGGCATGGATGAGTTATACCGAATGGTTTATTTTCATGCTGTACATCTGAACGACTCTATAACAAGCATTCGAACATTTAGTTTAATAATGGCTGTTCGAACCATCGAGTCTGCACCAACAGGAAACACAAATCTATCACATGGTCTGATTTTGCATCAACTTAAAAGATTTTCTTTTGAAATGTTATCTTGCAACTGATATATTTTTTAACTGTTTAACAGGATAATAGAAGGGCAGGATTTGACGAAAGAAATCGGAAATTAACATCTTGTCAAGATCTGAAAGCACTTGATTTTGTCAGTATGTGAACATCATGGAACTTTCCACGTGTAGAGAGAGATATGTTTCTCTCTTCTGTCTACTTCAAACGATTAACAAATGATACATAGACATTCTTGTGAGAGTGTTTTAGTGCACGGAGAGTGAGAATAACTTAAAACGGCCTTAGAAGAAAAATGCACAATTCATACCAGAGACAGACTATTCACGTGTTCTACGTTTGGACGAGGCTTCAACTGATTGTTAAACTTGGAGAGAGAATGCGAACAATTTCAGCATTGACAAATTCGGGAAATGTGTGCATTGTGGGAAGGGTTTCTGTTATCCATCCGCTCTTGTGATTCATGAGTGGAGACACACTGGGGAGAGGCCTTTCACCTGTTTTGCGTGTGAGATAGAATTCAGCGTTGTCTCCAATCTGCTGACACACCAGAAGGTTCACGATATGGATATACCATGCAACTCTGACAGTGCGAAGAAACTCGTTGATACATCTGCTCTGCTGACACACAAGCAAGTTTGTAACAGGAGGAGTGCATTCCAGCATCTGATTTTGGGAAGTAATTCACCAGTTCAGCTAACGTGATGAGATACTAGCGAGTTCACCCTGGGGAGAGGCCGCACACCCGCTGTGATTGTTGGAAAGGATTTGCTCAATCATTTGCTTTGTTTATTCACCAGTGGTCTGACACTGGGCAGAAGCTATTCACCTGCTCTCAGTGTGGGAAGTGATTCACAGATTTACCCCCCTTCAGATACACCATTGAGTTCGCACTGCAGGCAGTCTGACATTTGCTTTCACTGACAACAGACAATAGACAATAGGAGTAGGCCATTTGGACCTTCGAGACTGCATCACTATGCAATATTATCATGGCTGATCATCCTTAATCAGTATCCTGTTCCTGCCTTATCTCCATAACCCTTGATGACACTATCGTTGAGAGCTCTATCCAACACTTTCTTAAATGAATCCAGAGACTTGGCCTCCACTGCCCTCTGGGGCACAGCATTCCACACAGCCACCACTCTCTGGGTGAAGATGTTGGTTCTCATCTCTGTCCTAAATGGTCTACTTCGCATTTATAAGCTGTGTCCTCTGGTTCGGCACTTACCCATCAGGGGAAACATGTTCACTGCCTCCAGAATGTCCAATCCTTTAATAATCTTGTAGTCTCAATCAAATCCCCTCTCAGTCTTCTGAACACAAGGGTATACAAGCCCAGTCGCTCCAATCCTTCAGCGTAAGGTAGTCCGCCACTCTCGGAATTGACCTCGTGAAACTCAGCTACATTCCCTCAATGGTCAAAATAAATAGCCAGTGAGGGAAATGCTTCACTGCATGATCCAGACTGCACACACAACAGCGAGTGCACACTATGGAGACGCCGTTTGTCCGCAAACTGTGTCCCCACAAGGTGGTTAAAAAGATTAATACTGAAGATGTAACTGTGTCAGTGACAATGACATGTTCTCACTGTGGAACGTTTCAAGCAAACTCTTGATGACCAAGGAGTAAATCAGTATTGCTAAGAGTGGCTGGTATTTCTCTAATGAAATGTTCCATCAAAAAGGGAAGCTACTGAGTAGCCAATTCTTTCCAACGCAATTACCATGAGTTAAAATCGGTGCAATCAATTCTGAAGCATTTATGTTTTCATCAAAATCACTCCAGAGGTCAAAGAAAAAAATTATTCTGAGTTGCCGGCTTAGCTGAAACGTTTATTAGAAAAAAACTTTTTCCAAATGTTCATTGCATTAATCATATATATGTATATATATATATATATAGATATAAACAACTGTTGAAATCAAATTTGCCCCTCAAACATAAAAATGCATCGGAAAAACATAACCATGGAAGGTTGTCGCCAGCCATGAACGAATTGCAGGTCTTTTGACAGGTGGCTGTGTCAACACAGACAGTGGAACATTTTCAGACTGAAAGCTCTAGAAATACCATTTTTAAGAATGCAAAACTGGGAAGGAGTCTAAGTACCTTCCAGTTGGCTATGGCATATGTTTTGGTTGATCCATTCAGAAAATAATGAGTCTTCACGACTTCATGTGTTCAAAATCTTCGGCTGTAAATGTGAAATTGAATTCAAAACATTACACAGATAATTTGGATTGTGTTTTATAAGGATGATTTCTTTCGCTTCGCATTTGCACAATATTTTTTGTTTATATTTAACAAAATGATCTGTGGTGCCATCAATCTTTAACTTACTTGCTGAATGTTTCAAAGTACGTTTAAACGCTGCCTGTCCTGACAAAGATTGCAGGATTCTTGACACCTGTGGACAAAGGAGACCAGCGTCAGTCAGTGGGAGGCTCCACACACAGTGAGACAGCAGAAGCCAGTCAGGTTCAGAAAGTGATGGCCAAGAAAAGCACCTCGTGAAGGAACAACACTCCGAAAGCCAATGTTTCCGTGGGCGGCACTGTGGCACAGTGCTTAGCATTGCTGCTTCACAGCGCCAGAGACGTGGGTTCAATTCCTGACTCAGGTGATGGGCGTGTCTCCCCGTGTCTGCGCGGGTTTCCGCTAGGTGCTCCTGTTTCCTCCCACAGTCCAAAGATGTGGAGGTCAGATAAATTGGCCATGCTAAATTGCCTGCAGTGCTAGGCATAGGGGTATGGGTTGGTTGCGCTTCGGTGGGTGACCTGTCGGGCTTAAGGGCCTGTTTCTGCACTTGCGTAATATAAACTTTAAAAAAATATATATATGATGGACTATAACCTGGCTTTGTGGAGTTTTTAGTTTCGGCCAGATAAAATATATATTTAAATTACAAAGCCCGCAGTGTGACACCGGGAACATTTCAGCGAATGACTTTTAAAAATTTTGAATAGGAATGTCGCTGTTTTTCCTCTTTCTGTTGTGCTCTCTATTTCGTTGTCCTTGCTACTCCACTTCAGTCACTCTCTCTATATTCGTGTCTCTGCCATTCAACGACAGTCTCACTTGCTCTCAATCTCTCTCTCTCTCTCACACACACACACACACACACACACACACACACACACACACACACACACACACACACACACACACACACACACACACACACACACACACACACACACACTCTGTAACTTCAACTGCATGGTTTGATTGTCGACTCGCCTCACATCGATTTGAAGTTCTTCATTCCGTATTCTGTTTCCACTACACATTGCTTGCCGGTGTTGCCTATAAAATATCTGCCTGACTCACAGGCCAGATATTGTGAGGAGGGTTTCTGGACAAGGTCCGTCCTAACTCATTGGAGCTGAGTTGTTGCAAGCCCAATAGACCAACAAAAAGACAACGAGAGAGACCCTGAATTCTATGAGTACGGAATTCAAAAGGCCGAGTTCTTGACTTCTTCCAATAATGAAGATCTATACTTACGCTCTGAAATAGCCCAGGATTACCCCCATCTCACTGCCTCGGCAGTTCAGAGACTCTGTCCAAATTTCACCACCTTCTTCACTGGGTCAAATTCCTGATCATTTTCTCCAAACACACAAGGGGGACAGAGAGATGGTCATTTGAAAATTTGCATTTAAATTCGCTGCAGTGCAGAAGAAGAATACTGAATGGGCAGATTAAAATGTATTTTGCGAAGATGTTTCCATTGATAGGAGAGAATAGGACCCGACAGCAAAGCCTATGCGTGAAAGGAAGCACTTTCAAAACCGAGATAAGGAGAAATATATTTAGCCAGAGATTGGTGAAACTATGGAATTTATTGCCACAGAGGTTTTTGCAAGTCAGGTCGTTGAGTATATTTAATTCTGAGACAAATGGTTTCCTGATTATCAAGGGGATGAAAGGTTATGGGGGAAAGCGAGAGAATGGAAATGATCAACCTATCAGCTATGATTTAATGTCAGCCTCGACAAAATTACCATAAATGTGTAATTTCCATATCGTATTGGATACATTCTGGAAAGATTTGATCTTTGAAAGAAGTATGGATTGCACCTGAACAGGAGGGACACCACAGGAGGTTAGCTAGAACGCTTTGGGAGAGTTAAATCTAGACAAGCAGTAGTGTTTGCAACAGCACTATGGAGCAGATTTTGCAATGGGCAGTGATGCACTAGATACAGCTTGCAGAGGGTCTGTGAGAAGGGACAGGCGCTAGATTGCACAAAGGTGCAGTCAGTGTGACGGGCTGAAATGTGTCAACTTTAACACAAGGAGCATCAAGAATGAGCGTTCAGTACTCCAAATCTGGATCAATTCTTGGAACTGTCGTGTTGTGGCCATTACGGTTAATTGAATATCAAAGAGGCAGGAATGGTTGTTGGATTTCCCAGCGTTTAGTTGTTTCAAAAAGAATTGGGTGTGTGGGGCGGAAAAGAAATGAAGAATTGGCATTGCTAATCAGGGATAATATCACAGCTGTAAAAAGTAAGATCGCCGATGAGGGTTTGTTGACTGACCCTCAGTGTGGGTGGAAATCACAAACTTTTATATCAATGTCCCAGTGACAGGGAGTAAAGAAGTTGTCAGGAAATGATTAAGATGCAGTGATGGTCATCACACTGATGCAGCTTAGCTGCCGTGTGGGCCTTTGGTGTGGCCTCAACTGTAGGATCATTTGTAGTTCGGGTCGCTACATTGTAGGCGGACCCGGACGGTTTGCTGCGCCTGAGAAAGAGTTTTACCAGAATGTTGCTTGGATCGGGGAAAATGAGTCACCAGAAGCCTTTTGAGAAATTTGGATGATTTGTGCTTGAGAGGCGATCTGAAAGAAGTATATACAACACCCAAGTTTGTAATGTCGCCTCATATCGGGCACAGGGGAAAATGTTTGAAAGAATATGCATGAGACCGTTTGTTTATACAGAGAGTGTGGTAGATGTCCGGAATTACCAGGGAAGTTGCAAAATTGGATATAATAGCAAAGGTTAATAGACAATTAGACAGACGGACGACACGTAGACTACATAGCGATCTTGATCATGGGAAGGCAGACGACATTATATTAGAGGAGTACATGATCGTCACAGACAGACTAACGGAAGGGTCTGTTCGTGTGTTGTACTTTTCCCTATTCAATGGAGCACTTTAGCTTCGGAGAGAGGCTGGACATAAACGGATAGCTTTTTTTAGAGCGAAGGCAGTATTGGGCAAGCCTGTTTCATGTGAAGAGGTTTTTGGGGAGCACGGACAGAGCGAAAAGAAAACAGCTGCTCCCCTGATTCCAATAAGGGACACACATTGAAATTGAAAGGCACAAGTTATTGAAAGGACTTGAAGATAATCTCCGAGGTTCTCTGATTCTCTGCTCCAACAGACACAAATAGAAACTCGCAGGCAATGTCATTGGCTCATCGTTCACGCTTCACTTGGGGGAAGGGGAGCGTGCTGTTGCACACAGAGGGATGTTTGTGTATCCCCAATGCATCACTCTCCGAACTCAAAGACTGGGAAAAAAATGGGAGTTGCACTGGGAAGGAGACAAAATGCACACGTCCTGTTGGCCAACAAGCAGGAGAACACCAGTTGCATCACTTGTGAACCACACTGATCAAACATGAAGGGAAATATCTACCAAGATTGGCAAGCATCATGAGGTGAATGAACCACTGAGTATGCAGAAAAAAAAATGAAATCTTCCAATGTACAATCGCGACTTATCGGTCTTGGAGGCTGTCAGGGGTACTATGTGTGGTCACCCGAAGACACCAAATAGGAGCACGAGCAGGCGCTTCATCAATTCCAGCTTACTAGAATTCAAATCAATGAGATCATGACCAACAGAAAGAGCTGACAAAGTTCAGCAGATTTGACAGCATTCGTGAGGGGTAATCAGTATCACCTTTTCGATTCAAATGATCCTTCCTCAGAACTGGGAAAGGCACCACAGTTCTGAGGAAAGGTCGCTCGCCTCGAAAGTTTAAATCTGATTTGTATCCACAAATGCTGCCAGACCTGCTGAACATTTCTGGCGATTGCTGTTTTTTTCCCTTTTTTTGTATGCAGCATTCACAGTTCTTTCATTTTCTATGCAAAAAGGTCGTGGCTGTTTTTATTGTATTCGTCAAGTATGTTTTCTTACGTATTCGTTGAGTAGTTTTCACCTCTCAATGATTGACAATATGTCGACGTCAGCATGAAAACAAAATTGAAATTATTTGCGTTCATTACCTCTTAACAAAAGTAATTCCAAGCACTCATAATCTTTTACATGGTCAGCTCCTTCCTCTAAAGTAATGAACGTCTATTTCTTGAATATGAACATGCATTCACAAATTTGATGAGAAAGTAAAAGCGATAAGTACAAAGTTAGTAAAGGATTCGAATTCGGTAATGCTGTGGATCGTGATCAAGGTAGTCTTAGTTTTGAGTTTGATGATGCTCATTTTATCAATTCGCAGATATCTATGACAGATAGAATTTAATCGCAACGGGTATGAGTTGATGCATTTTGAAGTCTAATTGGGTAAGGATGATCAAAATGTATGTTTGGCCCCATGACGTATTGAGGAACGGTGGAAACTTGATGTGCAAGTTAGTAGATCTCCGAAGATGTGAACGCCTGTAGACAGGGTCATACGGAGGGCATGCGGGTTGTTTTCACATTTTAGTCATTACAAATTGGGAGCAAGGAAGTCTGCTTACAGAATTGTTTATGATTTCATCAACCATATTGGGAATACTGAGTGTAGCTCTGCTCACCACACTATTGGAAAGTCCTGCTTCCACCGCAGACAAAAGAGACGAGATTCAGCATGATGTTACTTGGGATGGAACTCTCAGTTATGACGAGTGACTCGGAAGGCTGGATTTGTTCTCTTTGGAGTCCAGAATGCTGAGGAGGAGTGGGAAATTAGGAGAGGAATAGATTAGGAAAATATTTTTCCCATAGTGCCTTGTCTAAGAACAGAGTATATCAGTTTCATAGGTGCAGCAGTTGGCCCAAAATAGAATGCGCTTGGTGAAATCATTTGCTATATTCCATTTGAAAGAAAGGCCAACATTCCATTCGCAGGTCAGTGATAACGCTGTTGAAGTGTGTCTGTCTTCACGTGGAGCAGCAGACGAGGTCAAGGTCAGAATTACGTTGTGAGTCTGGAGTTAAATATAGGGACAGGGCAGGTCAATAGTACCCAAAGCGCTGTGCCTATGGATTCGATTGAAAGGATGAGCAGATCTATATTTATCGCATTGCTGTTCGCATTAAGTTACGAAGTATAGACAGAGTAGGTAAGTGGATCTATGGTTCTGGATTCATAAATCTACCCAGACAAGAATGTTGGTAAAAAAAAAGTGCTGCCCTCATAAGTATAGATCAAAAGCAACCACATGATAAGGGTCTGAAGTCGCATGCAGAGCCAGAGCACATCAGTAATAACAATCGTGCTGTGGGATAGCAGTGACATGTATACTCGCAGCAGATCAGAAATAGCAAGATTGCTGTGTATCAAGTCATCTTTGGAGGCAGAGCAGAGAAGTGAAACTAAGGTACTGTGTGGCTGGAGTTTAATGCAGAGATACCACAAGTAAATGATAACCCCCGTACATTCGACCAGTAGTCATATGAAGAGACACAGCATGTCAGTGGCAACTATATTACAGGCGTTCTGGTGTCACTTGTAGAGAGAGACAATGCCAGTGCTTAACAAAACGTTTTGTGTCTGAAGTTACGTGCAGAGCCAGATAGGTCACTGATAATCACATGTCGAGTAAAAGCAGATTAGGCACTACTGCAGTGCTGTTGGTCAAGAGTCACATGCAGTTGTAGAACAGGTGAGTGCTAACCGCAGAGTTGGAGATCTTCAGTCATCAGGACAGACAGAACATGTCAGGTTAACCACAGAGCTGTGCGTCTGGAGTCACAGCTGGAGACAGAGCAGGTCATGGGAAATACAATGCTTCTGTCTGAAGGTACTTGCCGAGACATTGGCAACAATAGTGTAGTGGATGAATGAAAAGCAAGGAAAGCAATGTAAGGGACACTTGGATAACGAGTGAGATTCTGAATACAGTCAAGTGGGTGGGGGGAAGCATACGGAAGTTTTAGGAAACATAAGTTGGAAAAGACCAATGAAGAATTTAAGGAAGGCAAGAACGTACTAAAGCAGGGATTCGGGGAGCCAGAAAGGGCGATGAAATGCACTAGGCAGAGTAAAGGGAAGTTCCAAGACATTACATGCTAACATTAAAATCAGGAGTATAACTAGGAAGGAAATGGACAAAGAAAAATAATGGGGGGAGCATGTGCTTGTATGCAGAGGATGTGGATGAGATACTGATGAATACTTTGCATCGGCATTCACCCATGAGTGAGAGAGAGAGAGAGAGAGAGATTGTGTGTGTTTGTCTTTCATTCTCTAACTACAGCTGCCTGGTTGAATTGTCGATTCTCTGAACATCGATTTGAACTTACTGTTTCCGGATGCTGCTTCACACAATACTTTCTATGACCTTTTCTTCCCTATGACACATCTGCCTGGCTGACATGCCAGGTATTGTAAGGAGCGATTCACGACAAGGTCCGTCCTAACTCCCTGGAGCTGAGTTGTTCTGAACAGAAGAGACCAACAATAAGACAATGACAGAGCCCTCATTCCTATGAATATGGAACGGGACAGGTCAAATCCGTGAGTGTTTTAAATCATTCGCATCCATACTCAGATTCTGATATTTCCGGGGCTTGTTCCACCAAAATGCCTTGGCATCTTAGAGACTCTGTCCAAATTTCACTTTACATTTCACTAGATCAAACTGCTGATCATTTTCCCCAATCGCACAGGAAGCCAAAGAGATGGCTATTTGAAGAGTTGCATTCAGATTCCCAAAACGGCATGCGCGGAATATTGAATGGCCAGGTCAGACTGCATACCATAAAGATGTTTCCATTTGTACTAGTGAATAAAACCCGACAAGACACCATGAGAGTAAAGAGAAGCCCTTTAGGAACCGAGACAAAGAGAAGTTTTTTCTGTCAGAGATTGATGAATATATGGAAATCACTGCCACAGACGGTTCTTGACGTCAGGTCGTTAAGAACTTTTAAGACTGAGATAGATAGATTTTTGATTATCATAGGACCAAACTTTACGGGGGGTGGGGGGGTGGAGTAAGCGAAAAAACGAAAATGAGAAACTTATTGTCCAGGATTTAATGGCGGAGTAGACTCCATACAGTAATTTCCGATTTGTATTGGACACATTCTGGAGAGATGGGAACTGTAAAAGAAGTGCGGGTGCACCTGAACTGGAGGGACAAAAACTTCTGCGTGAGGTTTGCTGGAGTTCTTTGGGAGGGTTCAAACTAGATAGGCAGGGAGCATGGAAGAGATGGTGCGGTAGGTCTTGTAGCACTAGACACATGCTGCAGAGGACTCTGAGAAGTGGCTAGCACTTGATGGAGCAAAGGTGCAGTCATTGTGATGGGTTTAATTGTGGCTATTTTAATACAAGTATCAAGAATAAATGTGAGCAATCTAGAATGTAGATCAATACTTCGACCTGTCATGTTGTGGTCATTACGAGAGACTTGGATATCAAAAGGCAGGAGTGGTATTGGATGTTCCTGGGTTTAGACGCTTCAAACCAGAATGGACGTTTTCTGTAAAATAGGTGGGGGAGGGGCATTGCTAATCAGCGATAATATCATAGCTGCAGAAAAGAAGATCATGGAGGAGGGTTGGCTCCAGAGTCAGTCTGGTTGGAAGTTAGAAACAGCAAAAGAGCACTATTTTTTAGGGAGTTTTCTGCTGTCACCCCAATAGCAACAGAGGCACGGAGGAAGAGACTGGGAGTCAGATTTTGGAAAGATGCAGAAGCAGCAGGATTGTTATCGTGGGTGACTTTAACATCCATAATATTGTTTGAAATCTATTTATTTCAAACAGCTTGGATGGAGCAGTTGTTGTGGGGTATGTTCAGAAAGCATTCCTGACTCAAACTGTGGATAGATCGGCAAGAGGGGAGGCCACAATGGATTTGGTGTCTGGCAATGAGGTATATGAGGTTTTCAGGTCGCAAGTGGGAGTGCTTATCAGCGACAGTGATCACAACTCCCAGACGTTTACGTTTCTCGTGGAGAATGTAGGAACAAACGGTTTGAGAAGGTATGTAATTCGGGGAGGGGGGTTTACAATTCTATGAGTCTGCAATTGAGGCCCCGAAATGGGAATAGATGTTCACAGGAAAATGCACGACAGAAACGTGAAGGTTGCTTCGGAAGCTCCAGCTAATAGTGCTGGATAGGTTTGTGCAATTGCGACAAGGAAGGGATGTCAGGTTGAAAGAAACTTGTGTGACAAGGATAATGGAACGTCTTGTCATAAAGGAGAGGGAAGTTTACTTAAGGTTGAGCCAGCAATGATCAGGTTCGGTTTCCGAAGTTTACAAAGACCTGAAGAGTGGACTTAGGAGAGCTAGATGGGGGCAGCAAAAGCAATAGAGCCTAGTTTTAAGGCGAACTCGAAAGCACTCTGCACTTATATAAGGGACAAGAGGATGGCCATTATGAGTTCGGGCCGATCAGGGCTTGTGGAGGGAACTTCCACCTGGACTCAGAGGAAGTCATTTATAAATACCTTGATTCAGTATTCACGACAGATGGCGCCCTTGACATTTCTGGCGACAGCATGAAGCAAATTGATATAATCGAGCCGTTGATGTTAGGAAGGAGGTTGTGCTGAATATTTTCAAAAATGCAAGAATACAGGAATCTCTTGGGATAACAGAATGGACTCTAGGACATTACAGGAAGCCATGCAAGAGTTTGCCTCAGATCATGATCTTCGCGTCATTACTGTGCACTGGTTTAGTGCCACATCGTTGGAGTGTGGCACATGTTATTCCCTGATTCAGGAAAGGATATTCGGATGTTTCTGACAATTACAGACTAGCTAATCTTACGTCGGAGATGGGCAAAATTTTGTTGAATTTTCTGAGAGACAGGATTTATGATTACTTGAAAATCGTAGTTTTATTATACATAGTCAGTATACCTTTGTGAGCGGCAGGTCATACCTCAGAAACCTTATTAAATTCTTTGAGGATTTGGAACCACATGTTAATAAAGGTCGAGCAGTAGGTGTGGTAAATATGGAATTTCACAAGGCATTTGAGAAAGTACTCCATTTTAGGCTTATTCAGAAAATATGGAGAATCGGGATAAAGAGAAGGCTGGATGTCCAGATATAGAATTGGCTGGCACATAGAAAATGGAGAATGATAGTAAATGGAAAGGTTACAGCCGGGATTTCGGTGACCAGTGGTGTTCCGTAGGGGTACGTTCTGGTACCTCTGTTCTTCGTGATTTTTATCAATGACTTTAGTGAGGAATTGAAGGTGGGTTCATAAGTTTGCGAATGGCATGAAGTTTGGTGGTGTTTTGGATAGTGTGGAGGGCCGTTGGAGATTACAACGGGACCTTGCAAGGATGGAGACATTGGCTGATAAGTAGGAGATGAAGTTCATCCTGCAAAAGTGTGAAGTGATTCACTTTGTAAGGTCAAATATTAATGCAACGTACAGAATTTCTGACAATGCCGAGGAACAGAGGGAACCATGTCTATAGATCCACCAAAGTTGCCATTCCAAGTTCGTAGATTTGTTACGTAGGTGTACGATGTGTTCACGTTCATTATTATGGAGCTTGAGTTTAACAGCTGTGCGTTTATACTGCAGCTCTATAGACCACGGGTAAGACCACTCTTGGGACATTGCATTCAGTTTGATAGCCTCATTAAAAGAAAAATTGACAGAAAGTGCAGAGAGGTCTTCCCAGGATATTGCCTGGACTGGAGGGTATATCTTATGAAGGAAGTTTGAGGCAAGTAATGACTTTTCTCATTTGAGCGATGACGTATGAGAGGTGACTGTTTTTGTCTGTCACAGATGTTGAGAATCATAGATAGAATCGATGAACAGAGTTTTGCTCATAGCATTCACGTCTATCACGAGGGGGAATAGTTATGCTCATTGGAGGAATGGTCAGAGAAGATGAGAGAGCTGGTTTGTTTATACAGGCAGTGGTGGGTGTGTGGAATATGCTGTCAACAGTGGTAATACAATCAGAAATACTTTAAGCGACTAGTCCATCAGCACGTTCGCTCAGAGGTTAGCGCTTCTGCTACACAGCACCACTGACCCGGCTTCGATACCATCCTCAATGAAATGCCTATGTGGAGTTTGCACGTTTTCCCCTTTTCTGCGTGCTTGCAATCCTCTGGCTTCCATTCAGAGTCAAAAATATGAGCAGGTTAGGTGAATAGGTCATGTTAACTTGCCATTAGTGTTCAAGGATGTGTAGGCCAGGTAGGTTAGGCAGGGGAAATGTAGATTCATAGGTATGGGGCCATGGGTTTGGGTGAGATATGCTTTAGACGTCCCATGTGGATATGTTGGCCAAAAGATTTGTTTCCACACAGTGGGGATTTTAATTCTATTAGTGCAATGGAAGGTATGTCGGTTTGCCTGATCTTAGAGTAGGATAAAAGGCTGGCACAACACCGAGGACCAAATGCCTTCACTGTTTTGTACTGTTCTATGTTCTTTATTTAGGCTTAAAATCTCACAGAATGAGCAAGGTTATTGGGAGATGTAATCAAAGGTTAGGATTACTAACAGGGAAAGTCAAGATATATAAGGAAAAACAATCTGCACAAGATGACGTTGAAGTCAAATACATGCTGGTACAAAATCACTGAATTCCCGCCCTCGGGTCATTGTGTGTAAACTGCAACGTATGGATTACTTCGAATCAAGAAGGTAGTTCACCACCACATCCTCACAGAGACAACTGAGGTTGGGCATTCAATGTTTGCCCACAACCAGAGATGCCCACATTATAGTCTGAGAACGAGGGGCAGTCAATGCAGGGAAGTTGACAGAACCCACTTCTACACTGAAACAGTTCTGGAGGTTTGGAAGTCACACAATCAAATGGGTATCGATGCTAATTCAAATTTTACATTTAAATGTGAGATTGATAATTTTCATTGAGGCAGAGGAGCAAGGGATATGGTCCCAGACCTTGCATATGCTGTTGTCTTACAAATTAGACATGATCTTCCTGAGTAGCTGAACAGACTCATTGTGCCAAATCGCCTATTCCTGCGCCTACATACTTGTGAAAAATTGACTTCAATCCTCGACAGTTCACTCATTAATCAGGCCCTTAACTTTGCTCGCTTTATGACGTAAGCGTTAAGGAGATATTTCCAATTTTTCATTCCAGTTACTGTCAGTCTGAGTTAGTGATCTACACCTTATTAGAACGTAAAGTACAGCCAGACGCCATTGTATCAATAATTGATACCACCAGTGTAAGCTGTGAACCCATAAAGAGAGGATGATCGTTTCTTCTCTCATAACCACAACGATGATGTGGGCGACACTGTTATTCCTACTTGGAACCCTGGTATTTATTGAAGCCACCACAATTGGTAAGTTCTACTTTTTGTCTTAGATGCAGAGGTTTTTTATCTCCGTTCTGGAAAAACGTGGGAAGCATGGCTAGGATCAGTAACCGATGTATTCTTTCGATGGGAGCTGCCATCTGTGTGTCTCGTGTGTGTCCATCCCGTCGGCAAACACTGTTTTTATCATCTTGAAAGAGAAAGAAATCCACTCAGTAAAACACTGAGCGGAATTCCGACTGGGTGCAGAAATTGTACGTCTGATTTCTTTTTCTTATTATACGTATTGACGACCAAGTAGCTATTCCCTGTCATCTCAGAAGTCACATCCACATACTGTATCTCAAAGACAGCCAGCTGTAGTATTGCAATGGAAATGTCCCAGCTGCAAGCCGGGATGGCCTGGTTTCAGTCCGTACTTACTCAAGATGCGTGTAACCACATCGCAGAACAGGGTGATTCCAAAACAGCTCCCCCAGGTTGATTAAAAAATACATTCATAGCTGTTCCATGAGATTGGTATGTAAAAGTCAGGACGTTTTGATAAGACTGAACAAGACACTTGTCAAAGCACTGGTGGAATACTATAAATAACAGTGGGCATCTTATCTGAGGAAAGATCATAAGACCACAGGAGCAGAAATTGGACCATTTCGCCCAGCGGCTGAGCTCTGCCATTCAAACACGGTGGGTCGAGTTTTCAATCCCATCTTCACACTTCTTCCTGTAAACTTTGATCACCGTCGCAACCAAGAACCAAACTATGTCAATCTTATATGTACTCAATGACCTGGTTCCATGAACTTCTGTGGCAATGAATCCCATAGATTCAACACTCCTTATCTCGAAATGTTTCTGTTTATCTCCATGGTAAGAGTTCTTCCCCTCACTCAAAGTCTGTCTCCTCGATTCCTCTTTTTTTTCTGCCAATGGAAACACCTTCCAAATTTCATTTTGTCCAGGACTTTCAGTAATCTGAAAGTTTCAATCAGAGATAAGTGACAATTCTGAACTCCATCGAGTTTAATCCCAGAGTACGCAAACCTTCCTTAAATGTTGTCTTTCATTCCTCGAATGCCTCTTATGAACACCTTCCAGACCGCTGCAGAGCCAATACATCATTCCTGATCCATGGAGTCCAAACCTGTGCACAATACTCCAACCGTGGAATGACCAGACTTATGTGCTTCAGATGTACATCCGTGCGTCTTTGTTCTCGTCGTTCGAGACTCTTGACAACATTCTCTATGCGTTTCTGATTATCGACTCAACTTGCACATTTTCCTGAAGAGGATCATAGACCACGACTCTAAGTCCCTTTGAACTTCAGATTTCTGAATTTTCAACCTATTTAGAAAATAGTCCTTACTTCTATCCGCTCTCCTAATCTCTAAACCTGCTTGCAGCTCCCATGTCTTCTCAATTTTACCATCCCCTCTACATATCATTGTCTCGTCTTCAAACGTAGCCAGAATACTCTTAATTGTTTCATGTTGATCGCTAATATATGGAGTGAAAAGCTGTAGTCCCTGCCCTTTGTGGAAACCACTGGCCAGGGGTTTCTTTTCTGTTATTATCCCACACTCTGCGTTCTGCCAAACAGTCAATCTTCTATACATGCTAGTACCTGGCGTTTAACAACATCGGACCGTTTCCCACTATGTTGCTTCCTTCGGCATCTTGTTAAAAACCTTCTGGAAGTGGAGATACACAACTTCGATTGGCTCTCCTTGGTCTAACCTTCTCTATGCCCCGTCAAAAAAAATTAGGAGTCCCCTTGATAAAACAATACTGAGTTTGCCCTCTTTTACGGTGCATTTCTAAGTATTCAGAATTCCCACCCTTCACAATGGATGCCAACATCTGACCATTGACTGAAGTCAGGCTTTTCATTCTGTAATTTCCTATCTTTCTCCCTATTCCCTTCTGAAACAAGGTTTAACATTTGTAAGCTTCCAGTATTCTAGGAGTCGCCCTGAATTTAGTGACACCACAAAAATCACTATTGACGGCTCCACTATCTCTTCACTCATCTGCTTCAGAACCGTGGGATGCAGCCCATCTTTATCAGGTAATTGGTACACTTCCAGATTTTCCGTTTTTTTCAGCACCTTCTCCTTATTGCTGGCCACCGTACTAATTTCTGGTGTCCACCCTACGCGGCAACGATGTTACTCGCCCTTTTCACGGCAAAGACTGATGCAAATTACTCACTCAGCTCCTCAACCATTTCTTTGCTTCCAGTCGGAGCAGAATTTGAGGCAATCCAGAGAAGAACACGGAACTGACATCAGCTATGGAGAGATTGAGTAGGTCACGATAATATTGGTGGCAGTTGAGAAGAATGAGATCTCAGCTTGCTGAAACGTGAAAGACTCTTAGAAAAAATATTCAGTGGAGAACAGGAGATGTTGTTTACCGTTGTGCAAGAAATGTGGACCAGAGTGCATCAGCTCTGAATAAAGTGTAGCCCATTTAAGTCGGAATAGATGAAGGTTATCTTCTTTTGAAGGGCATTGAAACGGTGAAATTCTTCAACATGAGTGCATTTTCATTCAGTATATTTATGGGTGAGGGTGACAGATTTTCAGTCAGGATGAGAATGGAGCAATTATCCGGGAGTTGGAGGAAAGGGAAGTGGAGATGATCAGCTCAGTCATGACACCAGATGCACACACCGTTTTCCATTCGAACATACTTACGCGGACCTTCTTGCAGATACACACACTTTTTCAGACACATATGTGCAGATAC
This sequence comes from Hemiscyllium ocellatum, assembly GCF_020745735.1. Taxonomy (NCBI): domain Eukaryota; kingdom Metazoa; phylum Chordata; class Chondrichthyes; order Orectolobiformes; family Hemiscylliidae; genus Hemiscyllium; species Hemiscyllium ocellatum. The sequence goes on along the minus strand of NW_026867576.1, from coordinate 1,053,252 downwards.
GCAGACTCATTCACACATACATGCATACACACACACACACACACACACACACACACACACACACACACACACACACACACACACACACACACACACAAACACACTCTTTCTCTCTCTTCGACCTCTCTCCCTCACATGCACACAGAAACAGAAAAAAGTCGCTGGGGTGACTTATTTTTAATTACATCCTTTAATTATCTCGGGGATACAACTTGAAAGAAGTTCTGGGATTTCCATATTAAAGAATCTGAACCTGCAGCTCCATTCTAAAAGACAAAAGACTGAACAGCAATCTCTGTTTGTTTAATATATTGCACATGTGTATGACATATTGATATTTTGTTCTAAATGTTTCTGTGTCCCAGAATCTTACTCCACGAGATACACAACAAAGGAGCAGCCCTCCCCGGTTGCACTTTCAAATAAACCTCTTCGGTTATAAACTGATGACGTTCGATTTTATATAAAAAAAGTGTCCATACCATGTCAAACATCAGCACTGAATCATCAAATCGAAGAGGAAGTTTGACTGGCTAAACGGCCTCCTTCTGGACATCCAATTACTTGTCCAGTGTCTGCAAATGGATGCAGGGTGAAAAACGTCGTGAGATCTGAGTTTCCCCAAGTGGGAATTCTATTTTCGATGCTTTATTAGTGATCTGGCATTATTGATCATGACTCAAGAGGTCTTCTCTGAGGTCGTGTACTGACTCACAGACACCAATCTCATTTAATCCCTGTCTTGAAGCATCCTTCCTTACCGAGACCTGTTGAGTTCTCTGTCACATAATCATTATAAAATTGTACAGTTCTATAAGTAGGACACTCTTACGATCGTCTATGTCCTGATGTTAGAAAGTGCTGTCCAGCTAGCCCCATTCGACAGTATTATTTTGATCTCCCATCTAAATTCATTCCATTGAACTCCACATCCAGTTCTCTTTTGAAACCTGCTGTGGAATCAGCCTCTTCCACTCTCCAAGGCAACGCATTCCAAATCCAAGCACCTATCTGGGTAAATAAGTGACAAGTGGCTATTGACTTTGGGATCGTTCCATTCTTATGCTGGCCAAAATTGTCGTTGCATTTTCCCTCCCTGAAGGCAAGCTGCTTGAGTACCTCACAATTCCTCACCTCAATGCCTCACAGTGAGAAGGCACTTCTCAGATGTCAGTAGACTGTACCAATATGGGGCTGGACGTGGGGAGCTGCACACAGTTCTGATTTTCACGAACAATTATTGGAACACAGTTCAAGCAATATGCACCCTTACAACTCCATGAATGTCTGGTTCGAACAGCAAGGGTGAAATCTGCATTGTACTGGCATTGTGTATCTGAGACAGGTGGCAGGTGGATGGCCTATCGCATCTGACTGTTAACATAAACGAATCTTTGTTTTTCTTTTTATTCTCTCTCCCAGCGCCACTATTTTCATGTATTTTAGAAGGGAGTTACTGCAGCCGCGTACCATGTCAGAAGGGTATTTCAGCGAGAGTTGCAGGAATGTGCCCCATCTTACAAGTGTGTTGCGTACGTTTGTGAAATCGAAGAAGGAAAGAGCAACATTCAACACTGGAACTCATCTGTGTTTCTGATTGGAGAGTTCTGTCATCTCATCGTTTCAGCTTCATGTTATTGTTTCAACTGAACGATCATTGGCCCACTGTTTTCTAAACTACGTGAATAAAACTGGGTGATGTTGCAAACATTGATTTTCCATGTCTCACTTCACTTTCATATCAATGTCTTAACACAATGTCAGGAAGGAAGGAACTTGTCAGAAAAAGGGGGTTATGCATTGATGATCTTTACACTGCCGTAGCTTAGCTGGCATGTGTGTCTTTGCTGTGGCCACAACTGGAGGATCGTTTGCAGTTCAGGTCGCCACACCAGAGCAAGGATGCATACGCTTTGGGGAGGCAGGGAAAGATGTTTACAAGGATGTTGGATCAGAGACGACTGGTTACCAACAGCCTTTTGACAAAATTTGGATTGTTCGTGCTCGGGTTTTGGAGCTGAGAGGATATTTGAAGGTAGTATATAAAACGATGAGGGGCTTAGATAGGTTACCGAGCCGGACTCTTTTATCCAGGTTGGAAATTTATTCGACAATGGTTTAAGGTGGGGGGACATGTTAAAATGACAAGCATGACACTGTTTTTGTTTAACAGAGAGAGTTGCAAATGTCTGGAAAGTATTGCTAAAGAAAGTGGTGGACTTGGTTAGAATAGCCAAATTGTCAGGTAGTTAGATAGATGGAAGAACCGGCAATGTGTACAGCTTTATGGACCATGTGAAGACAGATAGGATTAGTTTGGAATAGTACACTTGTCTTCACAGACATATTCAGAAGGGTTTGTTCCAGTGCTGTTCGCTTCTCTGTTCAATGGAGCATTTTAGCTTCGGTGAGAGGCTGGATTTAAACGGATTGTTTTCATTGGAGCAGAGACAATATTGTACAGGCCTGTTTCATGTGAAGAGGTTTATGAGGAGTAAGAAAGAGTCAACAGAAAGCAACTGCTCTCAACAGTCTAATGAGCGACACAACTGGGAATTGAACAGCATAAGATCTAGAATGGCGTTGAAGGTAATATCCTAGCCGTTCTGAATCTCTGATCGAACAGACACCAACAGCAGCTCGCAGACAATGCAATTGGCTCGTTGTCCACTATTCTCTTTGGGGAAGGGGAGCGTGATTTTGCATTCAGTGAGCAGTTTTTCGATCTCCAATGGATCAGTCCCCCAGCTCGAGGACTGGATGGGAGTTTGGAGGCGACTGGGAAGTAGCAGGAGGGAGAATGTGCGCTGCTTGCTGGTATACAACTGAGAGAACACAAGTCGCGTCACATCTTCAATCATCAAAAAAATAGATTGACAGTCTCATGCAGTGGCAGAGGAAGTCGGTGATAATAATAAGGCTGTGGGTGTGGATGAACTTGTGAAGACAGTACAAGTTAGTGTTAGTCACAATACCATATGTCTGAGCGCAGATGTGCAGTCACTGAAGAACAGTAATAATAATAATAATGTTATGCAAATGGAGTTACTGTTGGAAATGAAACAGGTCAGTGATAACCACGGCAATGGTAGTCTGATGTCACCTGCAGAAACAAAGCAGGTCACTGGGAACCATATCATTGAAGATCTGTAGTCAATTGCAGGGGAAGACAGCGGTAACGACAGCGCCGCGACCCTGGTTAATATGAATTTAAATGCTTTGTGAATGGATCCACATGCAGATAAAAAAAACAGGCCAATGGTAACCAGAGTGTTGTGAGGATCGAATCACATGCACAGGTAGATCAGATTAGGATTGACCATCATGCTGTTGTTCAGAACCATGTAGAAACAGAGCAGTGCAGAGGTTGTGAGCCTGGAGTTATACAAGGAGCCACTACAGATGCTGCAGAATGAGGAGAGGGAGTTAGAAAGAGGCTGAAGAGCAGGACCTCAACAATATTAATCTCTGAATAGCTGCCAGGGTCACTTACTGGTATTGTAATGAATTGAAAGATCGGGGAGATGAAAACATGGAGAAGAAATGATGCAAGGGGCATGACTTTTTTGGATCTTGTATCAGTGGAAGCTTTTCTGCTGCCAGGGTGAACTGTGAAAGAGGCACTGATTGTTCTGAAAATGGAGAGCAACCAATATCCTCGCTGCAACTTTCACTCGTACTACATGGGAGGGCTTAAACTAGAGTGGCAGGGAATGCAATTGCAGCAGCAGGACAACAAGTGGAGAGATTGACGGGAAGGCAGGTGTTAACAGCAGTGAATCAGAAAAAAAGGCCAAGCAGCGACGGGTGAATGAACACAACAGCACTCATGATCTAAGGTGTGTTTACATCAATACAAGGAGTTTAACCGGTAAGACAAATGAGCGTAGAGCCTGGATCAGTATGTAAGACTAAGATGTTGTGACCACTGCAGAGATGTGGTTGAGAGACGGACTGGAAATGCTCCAGGATTTCGTTGGTTTAGACGAGATAGAGAAGAAGGTAAAAGGTATGAAGGAGTAGTATTACTAATCAGGCAGAATGTTACATCCTCACTCGAAGAGGAAATGCAGAAGGGCACATCCATTGAGGCAAGAGGGGTAGAGTTGAAAAATTAGGTGGGTGCAAACAATCTGCCAGGATTCTAACGTAGGAATTCCAACAGCAAATGGGAATAAATATGTGGCCGATATGGAAAGATTCGATAACAAAAGAATTTTCATAATGGGTGACTTTAACTTCCCCAACATTCATTGGGACTCCCTTACAGCAAGAGGGGGAAACAGAGAGGACTTCCTTAAATGCATGTAAGTGTGTTTCTTGAAGCAGTATGTGGATAGGCCAACTGGCAGAGGGGCCATAGTGGAACTTGTATTGGCTAATGAACTTGGTGAAGTGACTGACCTTTCAGTGGGAGAGCCTTTTGAAAACAGTCATCACAGGTCGTTCAGTTTTAAGATAGCTATTAACAGGGAGAAGTCAGGAGTTTCAGTTAGGTACAAAATTGGTGGAACGCAATTTACATCAGCACGAGACAGGAGCTAAGGAGCTTTAATTGGGAGACGGAGTTTTCAGGCAAGGCAACATTTAAACATATGGGAATTTGTGAAGATCTGGTGTGGAGAGTTCCAGACCGACATGTTCCAGTAAGGTGAATGGACAAAGGGAGCAAGGAAAGAGACATATGAAAACGAGGGTGGCTCTGAATTTCTTCAAAAGAGAAAACTATGCACGTGTAAGTTTTAGGAAGCTAAAATAGTACGGGCCTGTGAACACTTTTTGGAAAGCAGGTAAGTACTCAAGCGGGGAACAAGAGTTCAAGAAAGGGGCCATGAAATGTCCTTGACAATTCAAATTAAAGAGAATCCGGAAGTGTTCTATGAATATACTAAGGACAGAAGGATAACTCCGGAGAAATTTGGACCACTCAAGAATACAGGATGACACTTATGGTTGGAGGAAGAGGATGTTTGAGTTCCAAAGTGAAGAATTTGCATCACCATTCTCTCCGTAAGACGACATGGAGGATAGTGAGATATGTGTGGAGCATGTCTATAGGATAGAACATTAAAGAACAAGAAAATTGTGGCGTTGAAGAATATTAATGCAGATAGTTTCCCAAGGCCTGATGATAGCTATTCCAGTTTATTGAGGGAGGTGAGTGAGGCAATTGCTTAGATTTTGACGAAGAAAGTTGTCCTCTCGAACCACTTAAGAGATCCCGGAGGATTGGTGAGTCGGCTATGTTTTCTCCTATTCAAGAAGAGAAGTAGGGATAATCCAGGAAACTATCAGCTCATAAATCTCACATCAGTGGTGGGAAACTATTGGAGTGAAATCCTCCGAAGAGGAATTACACGCGTATGGAAAAGCATGACATAATTAGGCGCAGTCAACATAACTTTGTGCATTGCAGGTCATGTCTCACGAATTAATTGATCTATCTGACGAGGTCTCAAAGGTGATTGATAAGGGTAAACCAGAGGATTTGCTTACGTGGACTTTAGTAAGGCTTTCGACAAGAACCCACATGGAAGACTGATTCTGAAAATTAAGATGAATGGACTCCAACGGGACTTGACCGCTTGGATTGACAATTGGGTTGTCCATAGAAGGCAGAGAGTAATGGTGGAATGGTGCCTTTCCGGCTGGACGTCCGTGACATATGGTTTTCTCAAAAGATCCGTACTAGGACCTCTACGAGTTTCTGTTGTATGTAAATGAATTAGATTAAAATGTACATGAGTAGGTGAGTACGTTTGCAGACAATACAAGGATCGTTGGAGTTGTGGATAATGCAGACTTTTGTGAAAGGATACTGGGGATATATACCAGTTGCAGATATTGGCCGAGTAATGGAAGATACAGTTTGAGCTGGATGAGTATGAGGCGCGGCAATTTTGGAGATCAAACCTGATGGAAAAGCATACAGTTCATAGCAGCACACATAACATCATTGATGTATAGAAGGCACTTGGAATTCAAGATCTTTGCTCCCTGAAAATGGCCATGCAAGTAGATAGGTGGTAAATTAGTCATATGGTGTGCTTGCCTTGATTGGTCAGGGAAATGGGTTCAAAGTTCAATATGTCATGTTGCAGCTTTGTAGGACATTGGTGAGACCACACTTAGAGTGCCACGTTCAATTGTGGTCGCCAGATGACACGACGGATGTGGTTGCTTTGGCGAGGTGCAGATGGGATTTAACAAGATGCTCCTTGGATTACAGATTTGATCGATAAGGAGAGGTGAGCAAACTCTCAGATTGTTTTCTCTTGAAGAGAAGATACTGAGAAGAGAGTAGATGGATGTCTGTAAAAATATGAGATGACGAGATGGGTTCAACACACAGAATCTTTTCCCCAGAATAGAAAAGCTCTATGCTAAGAAGCAGAAGGTGAGGGTGAACGTTCCGGGAGACGAGGTGGACAGGTTTGTAAAACAGAATGTGGTAGGATTCTGACATGTATTGACAGGGAGGGTGGTGGAGGCAGTCGCGGTTACGGTACTTTGGGGACATTTAGATAAGCACATGAATATGTAAGGAATTGAGAGATATGAAGCAAGGACAGACATAAGGGATTAGTTCCGCTTGGTTTCATGTTCGGCACAACATTATAGGCTGATAGGCCCATTACTGTGCTGTGCAGTTCTGTGTCCTTTATCAGTGGTAACAACAGTGCAGCAGATCGAATCACATTTACAGAGAGAGCAGATCAGAGCAACACTCAGTCTTGTTGGTCTGCAGTCACATGTAATGACGAGCAGGTCGGGAAAATACGGTGGGATGTTTCTGGAGTCAGATGTTGAGACAGAGTATGCCAATGTCACTAACAGTACGTGGGTCGAGCGTCATAGAATGATACAGTAAAAAACTTTGCTTTACTCCAACTCAAACATGCCGAAAAGACATCAAAATTTATCGAAAAACATTTGGCAGCATTTGCCCCATAAATGCTTCCGATTTAAATCCACAACCAGATGCCTTTTATATTTTATGATTTCTAAAAGTCTTTTACAAATCCTCGGGCAGTTCATTTCGTGCATGCGCCATCCTCTAGGCGAAAAGAAGTTGCCCCTCAGCTCTCGCTGAAATTGTTTCACTCTCAGCCTGAAACAAAAGCCCTTTCCTTTGGTCTCGCCTACCGCAGAGAAAAGGCAAACACGTTACACCCTATCCATGCCCATCATGAAATCTTAAACTATTATAAGGTCACCAATCAACTCCAGGTAACAGAAAAAATCGGCCTCTTGAGACTAATGCTCAACAGCAAACACGCCAAAAGTGACGGTGTACTTGTAAATCTTTTGTGGTACACACAGGGCTGTGGGTTTTGAGTTACATACAGAGACAGATCAGACGAGTCGTATCTGCAGTTTTGTGGACTGGAGTCACGTGTAGATTCACAGTAGGTCAATGGGTGCCACAGTGCTGTGGGTCTGGAGTCACGCATGGAGACAACTTAAGTCGGTGGTAATCACCATGTTCAGCTTCTGGAGTCACGTGCAGAAACAGAATAGATCATTTTGAAGCAATTTTTTCCCACTGTTTTACTTACTGAGACAGAGTTTGTCAATAGTGCACTCAGTGCTATGGCCCTGTAGTCCCAGAGAAGGTCAGCCTCAATCACAGTGCTGTTAAACTGAAATAAACTGTGCACACAGCGTAGTTGGGTACTGGCCACATTACTGTGGGTCTGAGTCAAATGTAGGTACAGTGCAGATGAGTGTTAACCAAAGCGCTATGTGTTGGGACTTCTAAGCAGAGAAGGAACAAGTCACTGGAAACCACATTGCGGCGTGCCTTGACTCGCATTGAGAGACAGAGCATTTCATAAATAACAACTGAGCTCTTCTGCTGGTGTCACATGTAGAGCCAAAGTCGAACAGTGGTATCCACAGTGCTGTGGGTTCAAAGACTCAGAGTCAAAGCACATAGTGGTAACGACGATGCCGTGGGTCTGGAGTCACGTACTGAGCAGTTCTGTGGTAGCCACCGTGTTGTGTGTCTGGAGTGACTTTTACAGATAGGGAAGATCAGTATATTGACAGAGCTGTTGGTCTGGAGTCAGATTAGTAATAGAGCAGATTAGTGATAAGCAGAGTGTTATCGATCTGGAGTCACATATAGATTGTGCAGTTGACTGATAACCACAGTGCTTTTGGTTTGGAGTCAAATGCAGAGTGAAAACAGGTCAGCGGAAATCAATGTTCCGTTGTTCTGGAAGGAGATGTTGAGACAGAGTAGATCAGTAGTACCCATAGTGACGTGGGTCGAGAGTCATAGTTCATAGAAATGTACAACATAGAAACAGAACTTTTCGTCACCCATGACGACCATATATTCTACATTTATCGAATCACATGTGCCAATATTTGGTCCATATCCCTCTAAACCCCACCTATTTAAAATCTCACTCAGATGTATTTTAAACGTTGTAATTGTAGCAGACTCCAACATTTGCTCCGCCAATTCAATTCATGGTCGCACCACACTGTGGATGAAAAATAAGCCATATCGGTTTGGACTCGAATAACCTTAGGGAAAGACTTGGATTATTTATCATGCCATGCCTCTCATGTTTTTATAAGCTTCTGTAAGGTTCCTCCGAAGCCTCTGACATGCCAGAGAACAAAGTAACATCAGTGCCGCTGTGTGTCTGGAGTCATCTGCAAAAGGAAAACGTAGTGTCGGTTACCACAATCTTGTGGGTGTGTAGTCGCGTATACAGACACAGAACGTCAGTGGTAATTGCAGTGTGGGAGGCAGGCGTCACTTGTGGAGACAGAATAGGGTATGTAAACAAATGCTGCAGTTCTGGAGTCAATTGCTTACAGATATCATCCCTCAGAGTTATTCGGAGAGTCTGAGGAGGATTTACACAATGACCTTCAGTAGATTACCATTAAGCAACTATTTTTTCTCCAATTTTAATGAATTAATATTTGTCCATCTCTCTCAATGCCACTCGAATCTACATCTCATAAGGTTTTCAGTGGAACACCTAGAGGAGCTCAGCACATTTTGTTTGTTCCCTACATCATAATATTACAAGAAGGCATGTCACTCGTTTTCACACCAGGGGTTTTAGACCAATAACACAGATTCTACAAGGGAGTGAATGAATGTAAACTGGATTGATAGGGGGCATTTTGCAGAAAATAATCAACGCAGCAGAAGCAATGCTGACTTCAACTCGGGGACTGGAGCATGGGGGCACAGACGTTCTGCTGCGATTTCACAACACTCTGCTAATACACGATTTGGACTACTGTGAGCAGAGTTCCAAACAGATCACATAACGGTGATATTGACACTGGAGCAAGTAAATTGTGGGCCGACAAGAATGATGTCTGCACTTTTTGGGTTATTTTATCAGGCGGCCCGCATTCTCTTAAATTTAGAAGGTTAAGGGGTGACCTCATTGATGTGTTCAATGGCTGATCCGTAAACGGCAGTGTATACAAATATACTGTGGTGTCGGGCCATTGAGTCGATGTCGACCCTCTGAAGGACATCCCGACCACACGACATTTTCATCCATCACCTTTACACTTCGTTTCCCAATGGCTAATCCAACGATGCAGTACATCTTCAAAATGTGGGAGGGAACCAGAGAAATCAGAGGAATGCAAATAATCAAGAGCTGAATATGAAAACTCCACACAGCTAGTTGTGCATTCGTGATATCAAGTCTCTGTCCTGGTGGTGTGCGACAGTAATGCTAACTACTGAGCTGTTGTGCTGCTCAATGAACGAATTTGAGGTGACGTCAATATTCTTGTGGCTGACATGATATAATATAATATTTTACAATAACAAAATATTATGATATAATATGGATGTCGGTTTGCTCGCTGAGCTAGAAGGTTCGTTTCCGGACGTTTCTTCACCACACTACGTCATAACTTCAGTGAGGCTCTGAATGATTCTTCCTTCGGAGGTTCTCTGAAGATTTTGCCTAATATGGTGACGAAACGTCTGAAAAGAACCTTCCAGCTCAGCGAGGAAACCTACATCCAGAATGTCAAGCTGAGCAACAAACGTTCTCAAGACTCGCCCTGATATAATTTCATGATATAATATAGCATAATGCAATATGACATGACATAATGTAAGACAAGGTAATATAATATAACATAATGTTACAGTCTTTATTTCTCCAGTTTTGACCTTCTCATCTGAGGAAGAATGTTCATGGAGTCAGTTCATTAATGGTGTACCAAACTGATTCCTGAGTTGGTGGGATTGTTCTGTGAAGAACAATGTGATCAGTTTGGATCATATTCAGTATGGCTCCGACACATGCGGCAGAGAGTGGGCATTCTCAGAACATCAGGCCATGACCTCATTGGATTGCAGAACGAGGCTCGGGGTGTTGGGGGGGGGGGGGGGGGGTGGGGGGCTCAGTGTCCTGAATCTCATAAATTCTAATAAGACTATGTTGGTTGTAAGCAGAAAAGGATATTCCCGACAGCCAAAGGACATCTGAACCAAATGGGGTCTCAGTCTAAGGAAAACAAGTTAGGCCATTTTCAACTTAGGCACGGGAACTTTCCTGATCAAGTGAGTGTGGAGACAGTGGAATTATCTACTGCTGAAAGCAGTGAAGGAGGAAAATTTATCTTTCTGTTTGAAAATAGTTTGATATGGTTCTTGGAACTCAATTGATCAAAGTGTACAGGGATAAACCAGTAACAGGGATTGTTTTTAACGATCTGCCAAGGTCACATTGAATGGTGGAGCAGTATCGAATGGTTGAATGGTTTATTCCTGTTCATAGTTCATATGTTTCTCTTTGAAACTAATAATGCTGTGATTCATTCGTGAAAAGCTTAATAACTTAGTTCCAAGCAGACAGAATGTGAACCGACAATCAATCTGTTCCATGAATCTGGTAAATATTTGACAAGATGAAATAACATACTGGCAACGTAAGGTGCAAGTTTCAGAAACTAATAAAAAAGTGACATAGCATGTGGACAGCTTTGACTGGGTACATCATTTAATGTCTATTAACGGAGGAAGGAACAATATTCTGTTTCATCTGGTTAGTACGTCTTCAATAAGGGATTGACACGTTTAAGATTGTCAGCAAGAGAGTTAGGCGTGAGAAGAAAAAAGCGGGGATGCACTTCTGAGGCTTTATTAAGCTCCAGTCAGATTAGACCACATTTTGACTATTGTGAGCAATTTTGGTCCCGTGTATCATGAACAATTATCTCAGGAATGAAATAATTAACATTTGGGGATCGTGTTCGAACTGCAGATCTGCATAGCGTAGAGTGATGCGGGGGGCGGTGGCGGGGTGTGTGGTGCGATCTCATTGAAACCTATAGAATACTGAATGGCCGAGAGAGAGTGTATTTTGAGAGATGTTTTCATTTGCAGGAGAGACCGGAGTCAGAGTGCACAGGGTTAGAGTAAAGTGAAGACCCTTTACCGCGGAGATAATAAAAGATTTCATCAGCCGCATCATTGTGAATCTGTGGAATTCATTGCAACAGGAGCCTGCGAAGTTCAGGTCATTGAATATATTTAAGAAAGAGATGGATATGTTCGCCATTTTTAATGCGATCAGGACTTACTGGGAGAAGGCGAGAATTGTTTTGAGAACCTTACCAGCCATAATTGAATGGCAGAGCGGACACGATGGTCTCAATTTCTGATTTTTTTGTCTTATGGTCTTATATTCCCTATCATCCGTTTCTTCCAGAAAATTAGAAAAATTACAGGCATCATTATATGAGAACACACGGAGACAAATATAACACAACTCTAGTTAGTTTAAAGTCTGTCATTTTTAACATGTTAGATTCTATTACAAAGGAAGTAACAGCAAATCCTTTAAATATTGACAACATCATCCAGTACAATCAGCACAAATTTAGAGTAGATTTAGTGGTAACGTCATATGTATCGTTATACCGTGAAAAGTATTGTTTTCCGTGCCATACAGAAAGTCACACCATCAAAGTACAGTACAGTAACATAACAGAGTGCAGATTTCAAAGTTACAGCTTCAGACAAGCAGCAGAGGGAAATTAGCATGAGAATTTCAGAGGTCTGTTAGTAAAGTTTAAAACGTTGTTCTTGAATCTGTTGGCACGTGAATTAAACATTTAAATATTCTGCCCGACGGAAGAGGATGAATGTTCGTATAATCTTGGCAATAGAGTCAAAATATTTGAGTATTTAGATTGACAAGATATTACAGAATAATCGACCTAACAAGAAAACAGACTATTGCTCAGATTGGGCAGTTCAAAGTCGGTCCCTGCCGTGGTACTGCAGTCATGTTTGGCCCAGAATGCGTGATGACTGCAGACGTCATTCCCTGACGTGAGCCAGATGGACTTTATGTGAAAAAGACCCACTGTGAACAGGTTTGAGCAGCTATTATTTCCATATTGCTTAAAATTCAAATATGACGCGAACCGATCGAATGGTGGAGAATATCCAGTGGGCTAATGATCTGTGCTGTGTCCTTCTGCTGTAACCTCGTGCCTGTCTGAGATTTGATCCGATTTTTGTACCGAAAGTGTCTGCCTGGACAGCTTGGAGGGGTAAAGTTGATACTGTGCAACAATCTCCTGAAGGGAGTACGCATTAATGAATACTGGACACACGCAAAACCGTACTAGGGGTCGAATACTGCTGCCATCTTGAGAGGGTTAAAGAACAATATATATTATTACAGCAGAGACCCTTTGTCGCATTGTCCTTCCAACACAAAATACGATCTCCAGGGACCCCCTTTCCCACTTGACCTCGAGCTGTGAATGTTCAGGCGTGTTTCAAGTGGCTCATCCAAGTACACTTTCCGGTAGTGATTCTTCCCTTCTCAATTATCAACCCAAGAAGGGCATTGCAGACTCGACTCACCGACAGCCTGTGTTTGAAAACATTTCTTGAACTCCCCTCTGAACCCCTGCCTATCACGTTAAAATGGTGGCCTATTGCTATTAAACGTTCGGATAAGGAGACCAGACGTTTTCTCGTCTTGTCCATGCCGCTCATGTATCTCGATCTTGCCCTCACTCGACTTTCTCTGCTTCTCATAAAACAAACAGAGCTTCACCAGCATCTCTGCATTGCAGAACCTGATCACGATGGAGAATTTTCTCGACTGAGCCCACTCTCTGGTGAAATCATATCCTGCCCGTAACAAGTGAAAAAGAAAACAAAATCGAAAGCTCAAGATGACAATTGAATCCAGAGCGGCTAGATTGGGGGGACGGCAATGTTGTAGGTAGGTTTTTAACACTTCTTTTCAGGGTACTTGAGTTTACCGCACTGAGCCTAACCCTTGCACAGTGAATCGAATTTGCCTATTCTCTGTTTGTGAACTGTCACTTTAACAAGTCGAGAGCTCGCAGAGAAGTGTGCATGGTGCTGCTCCTTGCCAAGAATTTCAGAAATTATTCACTACAGAGCCTCCGAACCGCTGAATGTAACTCTTGTTTTTCAATGATCTCGCTGGGATATTGCGGAAGTTTTGTTGGTGTTAATGAAAACTGTGCTCTTGCTCCTCGGAACGTGGCCTTTTGAGGAACACAGGACAATACAGCACAGAACAGGTTTCTTTCGGCCTACGATTTTGTGCCGTACATTTGTCTTAGATTAAAGACCTATCCATGTACCTATCCAAATTCCGCTTAAAGGTCACCAATGATTCTGATTCTGCCACTCCCACGGGCAGTGCATTCCATGCCCCCACCACTCTCTGGGTAAAGAACCTACCCCTGACATCCTCCCTAACCGTTCCACCCTTCACCTTAAATTTATGTCTCCTTGTAACACCCTGTTGTACCTGCGGAAAAAGTCTCTGACTGTCTGCTCTATCTATTCCCCTGATCACCTTATAAACCTCTATCAAGTCACCCCTCATCCTTCGCCGTTCCAATGAGAAAGTGCCTAGCACTCTCAACCTATCCTCGTACGACCTATTCTCCATTCCACGCAATATCCTGGTAAATCTCCTCTGCACCCTCTCCAAAGATTCCACGTCTTTCCTAAATTGAGGCGACCAGAACTGCACACAGTACTCCAAACGTGGCCGTACCAAGTTACTGTACAGCTGAAACATCACCTCACAACTCTTGAAATCAATCCCTCTGCTAATGAACGCCAATACACCATAGGCCTTCTTACAAGCTCTATCCACCTGAGTGGCGACTTTCAAAGAGCTATGAACATAGACCCCAAGATCCCTCTGCTCCTCCACATTACTAATAACCCTACCGTTAACGCTGTATTCCACATTCTTATTTGTCCTACCAAAATGGACAACCTCACACTTGACAGGGTTAAATTGCATCTTCCACTCCTCAGCCCAGCTCTGCATCATATCTAAGTCCGTTTGAAGCTGACAACACCCCTCCTCACTATCCACAACTCCATCAATCTTCGTATCGTCTGCAAATTTACTGACCCACCCTTCGACTCCCTCATCCAAGTCATTAATAAAAAATACAAACAGCAGAGGACCCGGAACTGATCCCTGAGGAACTCCACTTGTAACTGGGCTCCAGGCAGAATATTTACCATCTACTACCATTCTCTGACTTCGACCGTGAGGCAGTTCTCTTTCCAACTGACCAAATTTCCCACTATCTCATGTCTCCTGACTTTCCACATCAGCCTACCATGGGGAACCTTATCAAATGCCTTACTAAAATCCATGTACACTGCATCCCCTGCTCTACCCTCATCCACATGCTTGATCACCTCCTCAAAGAATTCAACACGACTCTTAAGGCAAGACCTACCCCTCACAAATCCGTGCTGGCTGTCCCGAATGAAGCAGTGTCTTTCCAGATACTCATAAATCCTGTCCCGCAGTACCCTTTCCATTACTTTGCCTACCACCAAAGTAAGACTAACTGGCCTGTAATTCCCGGGGTTTTCCCTATTCCCTTTTTTGACAGGGGCACAGCATTCGCCACTCTCCAGTACTCTGGTACCACCCCCTTTGACAGTGAAGACGAAAAGCTCATTGCCAACGGCTCTGCAATTTCCTCTCTTGCTTCCCACATAATCCTAGGATATTTCCCCTCAGGATGCGAACACTGATCGCAGGAGGCTGAAAGGTAAGTAAATAGCCACAGGTTGATGCATCCATCAGTTACTAATATAAAGGATTCTTGACAAAGTGTAGACAGCATTCATCATTTCCAGCCAGGCCTGCTGATGATTTCGATCCTGCTGAACTTGGAGATTCACGCTGCATCGCAAAGTAGAAGCAAAGCGGAAAGTTAAGACATGCAGGAGAAGGGGTAAAAGGCAGAGGGAGAGTGCGAAATAAAGGTAGAGTGAATAATGAGGGAGTAAGAGAGAAGGGTAAGGGAGATTGAGAAAGGAATAGGAGTGAAGGTAAGCGACAAAAATGCAATAAATAAAATAATTACAGAGAAAAATAGAAATGGAGACAGGAGTGAAGGACAAAGAGACAAAAAGTTAAGGTGTTAGAGAGAGAGTAAAGAAGAAGGCAGAATGTAGATAAAAGGGGTTCGAAAGCGAAAG
Source organism: Hemiscyllium ocellatum (assembly GCF_020745735.1). NCBI lineage: Eukaryota > Metazoa > Chordata > Chondrichthyes > Orectolobiformes > Hemiscylliidae > Hemiscyllium > Hemiscyllium ocellatum. Next base: position 1,037,726 of record NW_026867576.1, on the reverse strand, counting down.
AGACAAGGTAGAATAATGAAGGGCTGAGAGAAAACAGAGATAGGTGTTGCAGTATAATGGACGACAGAGAGATAATTGTGGTTGAGAAAGAGAGTAATGAGGTACAGAGAAAGAAGGTGAATAGGTTTGACAGTGTGAAAAACAGGCAGAGAGAAGAATGAGAGAGAAGGAGACCTACATGGAAAAAATAATTGAAAGAAAATGATATTGAGTAATGATTGTGAAAGTGTTTGAATAAAAACGTCAGAAAAAAACTAAAACAGTTATTGAATGACAAAGGGGAGGGCACAAAAATAGCGGTGCTCACGACAGTAATTGAGACGGAGAGATTGATGGGGGAGAGTGATAAGAATAAAATGTGAACATAAAATCAACCCACAGATAAAGAGAGACAACCTTTGTGTGATCTGTTTGTTGATTTACGTTCTTCTGCTATCGTCAGGATTCTTGTTTCTTACAGTCATGTCTAAATGCTTGTATAAAGTTAACAGTTTCACAGTCAGTTCTCGAGATTGGAGCAAGACAGAGTCGGGGAGGACAGAAGGACATCTAACGTGAAGGTCCGTCTGAAACCAGAGCATCATTGTATTCACTCACCCTTCATTACTTTTCAATTGGAAGGAATATGCTCTCCGATATTGGCCATTCCGCCATTTGGTGCCAATCCCTAGTTGTACCCCTTGCAGAGAGTCGGGCCGAACTCCTTCTCAAACTGACTCAGTCCGTGTACCACAGACCAACCAGCAACAAAATGGCAGGAAGGCAGCTACGGGATTTTGTCCGAGTGACAGCGAATGAACAATCGATATATTTCACTTACACTTCATCCGATTCCTTCATGAGATTTGGAAGGCGTTGTCAGACAGCAGATATTGCTCTCTGTAGTTGGCCCCGCGAGAAAGTGGCCGTGAGTGGCTTTCGTGAAATAATGAAGTCAATGTGCTCAGGGTAAACCAGTAAGTCCATCAGGAAATGACTTCCACAATTTTAATTGAGCGGCACTGAATAAATGGTGATATATTTCAAGTCAATATGGTGAGTGGCTTGGTGGTGAAAGTGCGGGGTTAGTGCTCAAATCCATCTGCTGCCCTTGTGCTTCTCGATGGAAATGAACGTGGGTTTCGAAAGTGCTAACTAAGGAATTTTGGTAATTTTTTACAGTGCGTTTTGTAGATGGTACACATTGTTACTGAGCCGAGAGAGTGGATATGTGGAGATGTTTTGTGAATCAAGTGGGCTTTATTGTCATGGATCCAGTCAAGATTCTTGAGTGTAATTGCAGCTTCAAAAATCCAGACTGGTGGCTTTGACACTATTCACTTGGGCCTTGTCGATGATGAAACAATTTTGTGGGGAGTGGAAGTGGAGATGCGGAGCTGGAGGGTAAGGAGCTGAGAAAGGCGCAGCAGAATTCCTTAACTCTGAATCGCTATTGAGCCAGTATATTGAGCTAGCTGCTCTAATTTAGTTTCTGGTTCAATTTGAAGGAGCTGAATGTAAATAGATGACAGCTGGGGGTCGGGGGGAATGTCGCGTGTGAGGTGTACAATAATGATGACTCGATTGAACATCAAGAGGAAATATTTAAATCCTCTCGTAATGTTAACCTTTAGGACATTGAAAGTTGGCGGTAGTAATTCAGTTATGGTAACACCATTGAAGTTTATGCGGCGACAATTCCTGAAGGAGTGAGAAGGAGGCCAACTCGGAAGATTATGAATGGGAATAAGTGGTGAAGGAATGAAAGGATAACCTGAAAGCTAATTGGGTTGATGAAAACCTCTGTATGAATGAGTGAGGTTGGGGGAGTTGAGCTGATGGGCAGTGTCAACAGTGCGTCAGCATCACAACCTACTTTTGATACCAAGAAAAGACAATAAGGCTCCATGTTTCCACTTTATTCTGAACCTGCAAAGCATTTGTGCACGACCTAGCTGTGTCCGGGACTGTCTGTGTGTGTGAACGTCCATGTGTTTCTGAATGTGTGTGTGTGTTTGCAATTACTTAGGTGTTATTTGTTATTGTAAATGTTGATATGTATGCCTATCTGTCCCTATGTGCATGTGTTGTGTATGTTTGTATACGTGACTGTTTCCGTGAACCTACCATTTCACGTGTGTGTCTCGGGCGTTTGGTGCGCTTTTTTCGTGTGTGTGTTTAAGCCACTTTGTTTATCTTTCTGTGTGCATTTATGTTTCTATGCATGTGTCTTTGTCTGCATTTCTGTGTGCCTCTATGTCTGTGATTCTGTATCTTAGTGCATTCCTGTGTGTATCGATGATTTTGTTTTATTGTGCACCTCTATTCAATGGGTTTTCTGTAATCGAGTCATAGAGTCCTAAAGCATGCAGACATGCCCTTTGATCCAAACGGATCCATGCAGGGCAAAATGTCCATCCACGCTAACCCTACTTTCTTTAAACCTGGCCCATATACTCCTAATCCTTTTCCATCCATGTATTTGTACAAATGACTTTTAAATGTTGTTAATGTACCCGACTCAATCACGTCCACTGACATCTCATTCCATATGCAACCAATTCTATTTGTAAGAACGGTTTACCTCTGTTTCCATTTTATCATTTCCCTTCTAACATTAAATTTGAGTCTTCATTTCCTCGATTCTCAAACCCAGGGAAAAGGACTGTTTGCATTCACATGACCTATTAGACACCCAGACAGTCACCTAAACGCGAATGAAAAAAAGACCTAGCTTGTCCAACCATATAACACAGACCACTGAGACCTGGCAGCATCCTTGTTAAAGTTTGATGCAGGTTTTTTTTAGATTAATACCATCCTTCCTGCAGCAAGGTGACCAAAACCGAGCACAATACTCCGTGTGCGTCTTCACCAATGTCCTGAAAAACATAACTTCCCAACTTCAATAATCAATGTCCTGGATTATTGGTGCTGGAAGAGCACAGCAGTTCAGGCAGCATCCGAGGAGCAGTAAAATCGACGTTTTGGGCAAATGTCCTTCATCAGGAATAAAGGCAGAGAGAGTGAAAGGTGGAGAGATAATTGACTTATCTCTCCACCCTTCAGTCTCTCTGTCTGTATTCCTGATGAAGGACTTTTGCCCGAAATGTCGCTTTTACTGCTCTTTGGATGCTGCCTGAATTGCTGTGCTCTTCGAGCACCACTAATCCAGAATCAGGTTTCCACCATCTGCAGTTATTATTTTTACCTAATTCAATAATCAATGCCATGACTAGTGAAGGTGAGTGTTCCAAAAGCCCTCCTCACTGCTCTGGCTACCTGTGACTCCACTTTCAGAGAACTGTGCACCTGAAATCCAAAGTCCCTCTGTGGCAATCCGCTCCTTAAAGCCCGACTTCACCATGAAACACAGACCTTGATTTGACTTTCCAAAATGCAAGCCCACACACTTATCGATATTAAATATCATTTGCCATTTCTCGGCCCACTTCTGAAGATATCAAGGCTTTGCTTCCATTTCTGACAATCTTCCTCACTTTCCACCATACCTCTTTTTATTTTAGTGCCGTAGGACTTTGAACATGAAACAGTACAGGCTTTCCAGCTGTCAATGATATGCCGACCTGTTCAAACCATCTGCAGCCCAATAATACTCCACCATTCCAGTTTCGTCCATATGAAAAGTCAATGATAATTTACATGCCCTTAAATTTGGCGAGTCCACTAATCTTGCAGGCAATCCATTCCACACCCCTACTGCTATCGGAGTAAAGGAAGCAACTCGGGCATCTGTCCTATATCTGTCAACCTTCAATTTAAAGCAATGACCCCTCGTGCTAGCCAACACTGTCTGAGGGAAAAAAAAACCATTCGCTGTGCACCCGATCCAACCCTCTGATCATCTTTAAGTTTCTGCCAAGTCCCCCTCAATTCTGCTCACCATCGAAATCAGCTTCAAGTCCCACAGACTTTCCTCGTAAGACCTTCCCTCTGTACCAGGCGGCATCCTTGGAAATCTCCTCTGAAAGCGTTCCCAAGCTTCTACATCTTTCCAATAATGCAGTGACCAGGACTATCTGTAATCATACAAGTGGGGCTGCAAAAGGGGTTTTTACGGCTGCAGCACGACGCCATGGTTCTGAAAGACTATCCCTCTACTAATAAAAGCTAACAATCCATATGCCTCCTAAACAACTGCATCAACGTGTGTGTTGACTTTCACGGATCTATGTACATGGACACCGAGATGTCTCTGCTCATCTACACTACCATAAGCTGAGAACTCTGCATAGCAGTTGCTCCTTCCAAACTTAAACATCCGACACTTTTCCGCATTAAAATCCATTTGCAATTCTCAGTCCAGCTAGGCAGCGGACCTGAGAGCCTCTGAAACCAACAACATTACTTCCCGCTATCCACAACTCCACGGAAGGTTGTGTCATTAGCAGTTTTTACAACCCATTCCTCTGGGCCATAATGCAGGTCGTTTATAAAATGACAAGCAGCAGCGGATATAAAACACATCCTTCAGGGATAGCGCTCGTAAGTGAACTCCAGGATGAACAATTCCCATCAACTCCACCTTCTGTCTTCCTTCCGTCAGCCAATTTCAGATCCAGACCGCTAAATCACTCCCAATCACATGCCTCTGTATTTAGCACAGTAGCCTTCGGTGGGGAACCTGATTTAACGACTTATTTAAATTCATATACACCACACTAACCGCTTTCCACTCATGCACCTATTTTGTTGCTTTCTCAAAAAACTCAATCAGGTTCGTGAGGTAGGACCTATCTTTCACAAAGTAGGGGTTGACTATCCCTATTTAGCTTATTCCTTTCCAGATGATTATGGATCCTCTCTCTTATATCCCTTTCCAACACATTATCCACAACCGAAGTCAGGTTCACTGGTCTCTCATTCCCAGAGTTGTCTCTACTCCCCTTCTTGAACAGGGGAAAAACGTTTTCAATCCTCCAATCTTCTGGAACTGTTCCTGTAGAAAATGATGACAAAAAGATTAAAGTCAATCTCCTTCCTGCCTTCCCAATGATTCCTGTGATAAATCACATCCGACCCAGCGAGCTTATCTACTTTTACATTTGCGAGAATTGCTAACACCTCCTCCTTGTGAACGTTAATTTATCCAGACTCGTAGATTCTGTCTCAGTATTCTCCTCGATAACATAATCTTTGTCCAGTGTGAATACTGACAAAAAAAATTGTTTATTACTTCCCCGATCTCCTTGGAATTCACGCAGTACTTCCCAGTACTATTCTTGTTTGGTCCTATTCTGACGCTCGTCATTCTTTTATTCCTGGGATAACGAGAGAAAGCTTTAGGTTAATCCTTAATAATATCCACAAACAACTTCTCGTGTCTCCTGCTGGCTCTTCTAATACATTCCTTTAGTTCTTCCTTTGCTAATTTGGAAATCACTGGTGCCCTAACTGAGTATTTACATCACATTGCAATGTAAGTCTTTTTATTCCTCTTGATAAGACAGTCATGAGCTAACTTATTAATCATGTCGTATACATTCTCATCCAAAACATTGATACTGATAACAAAGAGTAATGGGCCCAGCACCGATCTCTGAGGCACCTCACTGTTGTTTTGAGGATTAATCCATTGACTTTTGGGTCCAAGTCTCTCTCTCTCTTGCTCTCTCCCTCTCTCTGTTTGTCACTGTTGTATTGGAAACCATGCAATGATGCCCTCTGCTGAGCCCACATGACATTGCACGACAAGAAGAATTCAACGAAGAGTGGGACTTTCTCAGTTTGCACGGTTGCCTCATTCTTTCAATGAAAAGCTTTTTGTTGACAGAAATCAATTCCGTCTGTCCTTCGCAATGTAATCCAAGAGACTATTAACAGATTAAGATGGACATGGGCAATGGTGACCATCCCGCACCATTGTGTCCCCCCTTGGAGTTTTCAATGATATCTCACTTTAAACCTGTGAAAGTCCAACAGAAATAATTGCAAGTTACTGAAATGGTAATAAAATGCATCTCAGCTTCTCCAAAATAGGCGTCACACAGAAATGCTTGCATGTAGTTGCAGGGTAATTGCATGGTGCTACCCATGATGCCCAAAGGCAAATTGTTTACTTAATGCAGGAGGATAAGCACTTCAGCTCAAGGGCATGTTTCAGACTGTGGTGTCTCCGTCCTTGCACCTTACTTCTCGTGTGCGTGTGCCTGTGTGTGCTAGTGTGTATATGTGTGTCTGTCGGTGAATGTATGTGCATATCTGCATCTGTGTGTGGGCACCTGTGTGTGTGTGCGTGCGTGTGTGTGTGTCTGTGCGTTTTGCGTGTGTGATTGTGAGTAATTCTGGGATGTTTGTGTTGGCGCACTTGTTTTTCTGACGGAATCCCTTATGCTTTTTCGATGATGTCTTTTAAATACCACACAGTCAGACCTGCCCATGCCCCCACACACACGCTGATTAAGTAAGATCGTGTGATGCAGATCGGAGTAAACTAAAGCTCGATAGATTTTCTGCAATTCGACAAAACTTGTCAATCTTGGCGTACTAGGCCTGATAAATTGCAGACAGAAACTGAAGAGAAATCACTTAACACAGAGAACGGTTCCCTGTCAGCCTTCCATACTCATACCGAGAGGACTGAAGGGTGTCTGCAGCCCCTCAGTCCTAACAGGTCATGTCATATTCCTGAAGGGACTGACCACACCTTCATTTCCAAGACGCAATTCGATATGTGACCTAAACGCCAGGATTGAAAAGAATGTTTTTCGTTCTTATTGTGGTAAATGATCCGATCTGTAAGGTGGAAATCTAAGATTCAATTCACTGAACAGGCAAGTGAAATGATTTCAATTAAACAATGAAAACAGCGACATTGGAATTAAATTTTGATGTGGAAATCTTGCCCACAACGATTGCCCACTGTCGACAGACACGGGAAGTTTCACAGTTAAAACAATAGCCTGAAAGGAAAGGCACGCCGCTTCAAATTCTAGAAGACATCTCCGTCAGCGTTTTCACACTTGGCTGAGTCTGAATTTCTGGAAATCTGATGAGCTGTTCACTTGAATTCACGACCATTTGCTGGAGCACGATCGTATTGAACCGAGAGTCACCGCCATTTCGAGTTAATGTTGAGCAATCGGGCAGAATTCACGCATAATCTGACAGTTATCGAGTATGTAATAAACCATGACAGGGACATGACAGAGTAAACCAATTGTCACGTCTGCTGCCACTTTTTTTCTTTTTATTTACTTTTAGATGGTAACCGTTCAGTATCCTGTTACTTAAAGACCCAAATTCTGTTTCTTCATTTCTTCCGTTTGTGTGAAATTATTGGAGAAAGCATTCCAAGTCCCATCCTGAAAAAAAATTAAATACGTGGACATAATCCGTCAGGAGTGCAAAGAATAATAGGGACCTGAGCGCTGAGTGAATTTCAATCTCGCGTCCAATACCAGGGACTTTGAAATGAACTCTATCATACGCACTGACAGCCGGTAAGATTCAGAGACAGAATGAATCCCGCAATGAGTGCATGTCCAGAAACAGAATGCCATACTGTTAGACATTCATGAATCTGACAGTGAGAGGCGGGGAGAAATCCTTAGTCAAGTACAGAAGCAAGCGCTGGATATTGCAGGAGGAATTCTATATTCACTTGTACTACCTGACATTGCCAGATATGGGCACAACCTGCTGCACTTGTCAACGCACAAGACAGTTTGCACGAATGTCAAACACAATCCGTTGACTTAATGTCTGAATCTCTACATTTTGATTGTAATAGAGTCCAGACATCGAAGGGAAAACATTATTAAACTATATTACAGCTTGTCCTTGACTGTAAAATGTGTCTTAGAGAGCTTTGGTCCTTCCCTGTCTTTCACGAAAGGGCCTGATTTATGTCATCAATTAATATGTGCATGCACTTCTTTATTTGTAATCTGCATTTTTAAGGACTGCGAGGACTCTGATAGAATTGTTCAAGTTTACTTTTGATTTCAGTATTACAGAAACAAGCCAGTTTGACATTAGTCTGTGTGGATATATCTATTCTATTGCTGAAAGTATCGGAATGAAGCAGCAGAAATTTCAAGAAACTGTTAAGGACTTTTTCCCTTGTTAAACGATTGCAAATTTAGTACACCAGTTTTTTTCAAAGATGTAACGACATTTCTTAGAACGTGACTGATATTACATGAGACAAAGTAATTAACAATCAGAAATGAGGGCTAGTCCAGGCAGTTCACAGTGACAAAAATTTGCAGAGAGTGAGAGAATACAATCAAATAAGAAACTTGAACGTTCATAGGAGACGTGATGGGCAGGTTTGTAAAACAGAATATTTTCCGGAATGCACAGGCTGGGATGGTGGTGGAGGCAGTAACGATTCGGGTACTTAGGGACGTTTAGATGAGGACATGAATATGTAAGAAATGGAGAGATACGAAGCAAGGAAACACAAAAGGGATTAGTTCTGCTTCGTGTCATGTTCAGCACAACATTTTAGGCTGGTGGGCCCATTAGTGTGCTGTGCAGTCCTGTGTCCTGTATCAGTGGGAATAACAGTGCAGCGAATAGAATCAAATTTACAGACAGAGCAGATCAGTGCCACACTCAGTCGTGTTGGTCTGGAGTCACATGTAAGGACGCGCAAGTCAGGGGAAAATACGGTGATATGGTTCTGGAGTCAGATGTAGAAACAGAGTATGCCATTGGTATTCACAGTGCTGTGTGTCTAGCCTCATAGAATGACAAAGTTAAAAAACAACCTTTGCTCCTACTCGGCGATACCGAAAAGATATCCGAAATTTATCTCACCACATTTGGCAGCATTTGCCCCATATCGCTCTAATTGCTTCCTATTCAAATCCGCAAACAGCTGCTTTTTAAATTTTATAATTGTTGCAGTATTTTGCACTTCCTCTGGCAGTCCATTTCATGAATGCGCCATCCTCTCGGTGAAAGGAAGTTGCCCCTCCGGTCTCGTTTAAATCGTACCCTTCTAAGCCTGAAACAGAGGCTCTTTGTTTTGGTCTCCCCTACCGTGGAGAAAAGACAAACACTTTGCACCCTGTCCATGCCCATCATGATGTTTTAAAAATTTATAAGGTCACCCATCATCTCTAGTGAACAGGAAGAATCAGCCTCTTAAGACTAATCCTCACTGGCAAACCCGCCAAACGTGGCGATATCCTTATAAATCCTTTGTGGTACCCACAGAGCTGCGGGTCTGGAGTTACATACAGAGACAGATCAGACGAGTCCGAACTGCAGTTCTGTGAGCTAGAGTCACGTTTAAATTCACAGCACGTCAGTGGTAACCAGAGTGCTATGGGTCTGTTGGTAAATGTAGAGACAGCAGGTCAATGGTAGCCACAGCGCTGTGGGTCTGGAATCACGTATGGAAACAACATCAGACAGTGGTAATCACCGTCTTCAGCGTCTGGAGTCACGTGCAGAAACAGAGGAGATCATTTCTGAGCACAGTTTTGTTTCCCTATGTTACATACTGAGACAGAGGTGGTCAATAGTGCACTCAGTGCTATAGCCCTGTAGTCACAGAGCAGATCATTCATAACCACAGTGCTGTGAGTCTGAAGTCACTTGTACAGACAGCGCCGGTGGGTACTGACCACATTGCTGTGCATCTGATTAAAATGCAGGTACAGTGCGGATGAGTGGTAACCAAAGAGCTATGTGTAGGGACTTATGCGTAGAGAAGGGGCAAGTCACTGGAAACCACAGTGCAGTGTGGCTTTGCTCGCATTTAGAGATAGAGCATTTCATAAATAACAACTGAGCTCTTTTTCTGTTGTCACATGTAGAGCCAGAGTCGGACAGTGATACTCACAGTGCTGTGGGTTCAGAGACACAGATACAAAGCATATAGTGGTAACGAAGATGCCATGGGTCTGGATACCCGTACTGATCAGTTCAGTGGTAATCACCGTGCTGTGGGTCTGGAGTCTCATGATGATACAGGGAAGGTCAGTATATTGACAGTGCTTTGGTCTGGAATCAGATTAGTGATAGAGCAGATTAGTGGTATACAGAGTGTTGTGGATCTGAGTCACATATAGATTGTTCAGTTGACTGAAAACCGGAGTGCTTTTGGTTTGGAGTCAAATGCAGAGTGAGAAAAGGTTGTTCTGGAAAGAGATGTTGAGACAGAGTAGATCAATAGTAGCCATATTGACATCAGCCTACAGTCATAGTTCAAAGAAATGTACATCAAAGAAACAGAACCTTTAGTCACCCATGGCGACCAAATATCCTAAATTTATCGAATCACATGCACCAATATTTGGTCCATATCCCTCCAAACATTTCTTATTTAAAGTGTCACTCAGGTGTCTTTTATTTGTTGTAATTGTAGCAGACTCCAACACTTATTCCGCCAGTTCATTCAATGGTCGCACCATACAGTGAGTGAAAAAAGAGTTGCCCATTTTATGTCTACCCCCTCGCACTGAAAAGCATGTGGTATAGATTTGGACTCCAATATCCTGGGAGAAAGCCATGAACCGTGCCTTTCATGTTTTTGTCAACTTGTGTCAGGTGCCCGCGAATCCTCTGACGCTCCAGAGAAATAAAGCAACATCAGTGACGCTGTGTGTCTGGAGTCACATGCAAAAGGAGAACGTAGTATTGGTAACCACAATGTTGTGGGTGTGTAGTCACGTATACAGACACGGAACGTCAGTGGTAATTGCAGTGCTGGGAGATGGGCATGACTTGCGGACACAGTATAGCGGATAGTAAACACAATGCTGCCGGTCTGGATTCAATTGCTGACAGATATCCGTCCCTCAAGCGTACTCGGGGAGTCTGAGGAAGTTTTCCAAAATGACTCTCAGTAGATTACCATTAAGCCACTATTCCTTCCACAATTTTAATGAATTCAAATTTGTCCTTCTGTCTCGATGCCATTCGAATCTACATCTCATAAGGTTTTAAGTCGAACGTCTGGAGAAGCTTAGCACGTTTTGTTTGTTTCCTACATCAATCTTATGTGTTACTTATTACAAGAAGACATGTCACTCGTTTTCTCACCAGGGGTTTTAGACCAATAACAAAGATTCTACAAGGGAGTGAATGAATGTAAACAGGATTGATTGGGGGCATTTTGCAGAAAATAATCAAGGCAGCAGAAGCAATGCTGGCTTCAACTCGGGGACTGGAGCAGGAGAGCACAGAAGATCTGCTGCGATTTCACAACACTCTGCTAACACATGATTTGGACTACTCTGAGCAGATATGCGAACCGGATCTCAGAACGGTGATATGAACATTCAAGCAAGTAAATTGTGGGCCGACAAGAATAATGTCTGAACTTCATGGGTTATTTTATCAGGATGCCCGCATTCCCTTGAATATAGAATGTCAAGGAGTGATCTATTTGATGTATTCAATCGGTGATCAGTAAACGACAGTGTATACAAAAATAATTTAACGTAGGGCCAACGTGTTCATATCGACCCTGTGAAGGACATCCCGAGCAGACGACATGCTCATCCTCTCCCTTTAAACTTGGATTTCCCATGGCGAATCCAAAGATGCTGCACATCTTCAAAGTGTGGAGGGGAACCAGAGAAATCAGAGGAAAGCAAACAGTCATCATGTGAATACGGAAAATCCACACAACCAATTGTCCTCGTGCTTTGAGACAGTTATGCTAAGTACTGAGCTATTGTGCTAATCAATGAACGATTTTGAGGTACAGTCACGATTCTTGCGGCTGATGTGATATAATATAATATAATATAATATAATATAATATGATGTAAAATAATATAATACAATATAACAAAATATAATATGATACAATACAATACAATGTAATATAATAACAAAATATAATGATATAATATCGATGTCGGTTTGCCCGCTGAGCTGGAAGCTGCATTTTCAGGCGTTTCATCACCATACCAAGTAATATCTTTAGTGAGTCTCTGAATGATTCTTGATTCGGACACTCACTGAACATCCAACCTAGTATGGTAACGAAACCTCTGCAAAGATCCTTCCAGCTCAGCGAGCAAACCTACATCCAGAAAGTCAACCGGAGCTACCAAACGTTCTCAAGACTCGCCCAGATATAATGAAATGATATAAAATCGTATAATGTAATATGACATGACATAATGTAAGATAAGGTAATATAATATAGCAAATATACTATTGTTAACTTCTTTATTTCACCTGTTTTGACCTCCTCATCTGAGGAAGAATGTTTGTGGAGTCAGTTCATGAAAAGTGTTCCAAACTGATTCCTGAGTTGATGCAACTATTCAGTGAAGAAAGCTGTGATCGTTTTGGATTATATTCACTGTGGCTTGGACATTTTGGGGCAGACAGTCGATATTCTCAGAAAATCAGGTCATGAACTCTTTGGATGGCAGAACGAGGCTTGAGGGGCCTCAATGTCCTGAACCTAATAAATTCTAACCAGGCGATGTTTGTTGAAAACAGAAAATCATTTTCCCGATAACTCGAGGATAGGCCGTTTAGGCCTGACGCACAGAAACGTTCCTGACCAAGGAAGTGGGGAGACTGTGGAATTATCTGCCACTGAAAACAGTCAAGAAGAAAACTATGTTTTTCTTTGTTTGAAAGTAGTTAGAAATGATTCTTGCAACTCAATTTATCAAAGTGCATCGAGATCAAGCAATAGTAGAGGTGATGTTGAATAATCAGCCAATATCACATTGAATGGTGTAGCAGTCTCGAATGGTTGAATGGTTTATTCCTGCTCATAGTTTCTATTTATCTTTGATAAACGAATAACGCTGTGATTCATTCGTGAAAAGCTTAATAACTTAGTTGCAAGCAGACAATCAATCTGTTCCATGAACCTGGTAATTATTTCACAAGATGAAATAACATACGGGTAACATTAGGTAGAAGTTTCAGAAAGTGAAACAAAAGTGCCTTAGCATGTGGACGGTTTTGACTGGGTACATCATTTAATGTCTGTTAACGGAGGAATGAACAATATTCTCTTTCCTCTCCTTAGTATGTCAGCAATAAGGGATCATTACATGAGAAGATTGGGAGACAAATATAACACAACTATAGTTAGCTTAACTTCTGTCCTTGTTAACATATTAGATTCTACTATGAAGGAAGGAACAGTAAATCAGTTAAACATTGACCAGATCATCCAATACACTCAGCAAAAATTTAGAGTAGATTTATTTGTATTGTCACCTGTATTGTTATACAGTGAAAAAGGTTGTTTTCCGTGCCATACAGGCAGGTCATACCATCCAAATACAGTATAGTAACATAGCAGAGTGAAGATTTCAAAGTTACAGCTTCAGGGAAGCAGCAGAGGAAAATTAAGATGAGACTTTCAGTAGTCTGCTCAGAGGTCTGATACTGAAGTGTAAAACGTTCCTCTTGAATCTGTTGGCACGTGAATTGAAATATTTAAATTTTCTGCTCCTGGAAAGAGGATGGAAGGTTGTACAAAATGGGCAATAGAGTCAAAGTATTAGATGTTTTGATTGATAAGGTATTACGAATTAATCGACTTAACAAGAAAACAGACTATTGTTCATATTTGGCAGTCGAATGTCGATCCTGCTGTGGTACTGGAGTCATGTGATGCCCAGACTGCTTGCTCACTGCAGACGTCATTGCCTGACCTGAGCCAGATGGACACTATTTTAAAAAGACTCACTGTGAACAGGTTTGGGCAGTTATTATTTCCATATTGCTTAAAATTCAAATATGACATTAATCCATCTATGGGTGGGGAATACCCAGTGGGCTAATGACCTGATTCTGTATTTACTCCTTCTGCTCTAACTTCGTGCCTGCCTGAGATTTGATCCGATTTTTGTACACAAAGTGTCAGCCTAGACCGCTGGGTGAGGTAAAGTTAACACTGTGTCACAACATCCTGACGGGAGTATTTATCAGTGAATACTGGACCACACAAAGCCGTACCAGGAGTCGAGTACTGCTGCCGTTGCCCGGGATTTCCCCTGTGCCATGAAGAAACTGGAAGAGCTCCAACGATGATCGTTGCTGTAAGCAGTGATAGCTTTTTGAGAGGGTTAAAGAGCAATGTATAATATTACAGCAGAGACCCTTTGGCACATTGCCCTTCCAAAACAAATTACGATCTCCAGCAGACCCGCTTTCCCACTTGACCTGGAGACATGAATTTTCAGACGTTTCAAGTGGCTCATCCAAGTACACTTTCCGGTAGTGATGCTTCCCTTCTCAATCACCAACCCAGGCAGAGCATTGCAGACTAATCATCAGCCTGTGTGTGAAAACATTTTTTTGAACTCCCATCTGTACCCCTGCTTTTCACTTTAAAATGGTGGCCTCTTGCTTTTACATGTTCGGATAAGGAGTCCAGCTGTTTTCTCGTCTTGTCCATGCCGCTCATGTATCTCGCTCTTGCCCTCATTCGAACTTCTCTGCTTCTCATAAAAAACTGAGCTTCTCCAGCATCACTGCCTTGCAGAACCTGATCACGCTGGAGACATTCTTCGACTAAGCCGACTCTCTGGTGAAATCATATCCTGCCCGTAACAAGTGGAATAGAGCAAATCAAAAGCCGAAGATTATACTTGAATCCAGAGTGGCTAGCTTAGGGAGAGGGGAGTGTTCTAGGTAGGTTTTTAATACTTATCAGGGTACTTGAGCCTAGCGATTGCACAGTGATGCGATTTCGCCTGTTCTCTGTTTGTGAACTGTCACTTTAACAAGTCGAGAGATCGCAGAGAAGTACGGACGGTGCTGTTCCTTGCGGAAAATTTCAGAGACTATTCACCACAGAGACTCTGAACCGCTGAATGTAACTCCTGTTTTTCATAGATCTCACTGGGATATCGCGGAAGTTTGAAGGTGTAGATTAAAGCTGTGCTTTTGCTCCTCGCAACGTGGCATTTTGAGGAGGCGAACACTGATAGCAGGAGGCTGAAAGGTAAGTAAATAGCCACAGGTGGATGCATCCATCAGGAACTGATGTGACGTTTTCTTGACAATTTGAAGACAGCATACACCATTTCCAGCCAGGTGTGCTGCGGATTTCGATCCTGCTGGCCTCGGAGATTCACACTGCATCAAAAAGTGGAACCAATGAGAATGTTAAGACATCCAGAAGAAGGGGTAAAAGACAGATTGAGAGAGCAAAATAAAGGTCGAGTGAGTAATGCGGGAGTAAAGGAGAATCATAATCGAGATTGAGAAAAGAAGATAAGAGATGAGAAGCGACAAGAAATGCGATAAATAAAAGTATTACAGAAAAATTGGAGATGGAAACAGAAATGTTAGACAGAGAGAATAATGAGGAAGACAGAATAAAGATAAAAGGGGTTAGAAAGCGAAATAGAGAAGGGAGAATAATGAAGAGCTGAGAGAAAAAGGTATAGGCGTTGCCATGTGATGCGCAACAGAGAGAGAATTGTGCTGGAAAAAGAGAGCAATGAGGGACAGCGAAATAAGGTGAAGACGTTAGAGAAATTTAAAAAAACAGGCAGAGAAGAATGAGAGAGAGGGAGACATACATAGAAAAAAAAATTGAAAAAAAATGACATTGAGTAATGATTGTGAGAGTGTATGAATTAGAACGTCAGAGAAAGACAAAACATGTATTGAATGACGAGTGCAAGCGAATAAAAACAGCGGCGGTCGAGATAGGAATTGAGAATGAGAGATTGATGAGGGGAGAGAGGGAGAGAGAAATAAGAATAAAATGTGAACAGAAAATAAACAACACAGATAGAGAGAGAGAGAAGCTCAGTGTGATCTCTTTGTTGATTGTAAGTTCGGCTGCCAGCGTCAGGATTCTTGCTTCTTACACACAGCTTAAATGCTTGTATAAAGTTAATTGTTTCACCGTCAGTTCTTGAAATTGAAGCAAGACAGAGTGGGGGAGGGCAAAACGATATCAGACGTACAGGTCCGTCTGAAACCACAGCACCATTGTATTCACTCACCCTTCATTACTTTTCATTCACAAGATATTGGCCTGCGGTCTTGACGGTTCCGCCGTTTGTTGCCAATCCCCAGTTGTACTCCTTGAAGAAAGTGGGGCTGAACTCCTTCTCAAACTGCCTCAGTCCGTGTACCGCAGACAGAGCAGCAACAACATGGCAGGGAGGCAGGTACAGGATTTTGTTTGATTGAAAGCGAAGGAAGAATCTACATATTTCATTCACACTTCATCCAATTCATTCATGGGATTTGGAAGGCTTTGTCAGACAGCAGGTATTGCTCTCCGTAGTTGCCCCGGTGAGAAAGTGGCAGTGAGCGGCTTTCTTGAAATAATGTGTTCAGGGTAGACCAGTCACTCCATCAGGGAAGGACTTGCACAATTTTGATCGAACGGCACTGAATAAATGGTGATACATTTCCAAGTCAATATGGTAAGTGGTTTGGAGGGGAAAGTGCAGAGGATAGTGCTCAAATCTGTCTGCTGCCCTTGTGTTTCTCGATGAAAATGAACGTGAGTTTCGAAGGTGCTAACTAAGAACTTTTGGTAAATTATTACACTGCGTCATAGATGGTATACACTGTTACTAAGCCTTTGTGGCTGAGAGAGTGGATATGTGTAGATGTATTGCGAATCAAGTGGGCTTTATTGTCATGGATCCAGTCGAGATTCTTGCGTGTAAATGCAGCTACAAAAATACAAAGAGGTGGGTTCGACACTATTCACTTGTGCCTTGTCGAAGATGAACCAACTTGTGTGGAGTGGAGGTGGAGATGCGGAGCTGGAGAGTAAGGAGCTGAGAAAGGCACAGCAGGATTCCTAGCCTCTGAATCCTTATTTAGCCAGTATATTCAGATAGCTGCTCCAACTTAGTTTCTGGCTCAATTTGAATCATCTGAATGTAAATAATTGATGGCTGGGAGGCGGGGGAGGGTACTTGCAAGGTATACAATAATGGTGACACCATTGAACATCAAAGGGCAATGTTTAGATTCTCTCGCAATGGCAAACTTCAGGACGTTGAAGGTTGGCAGGGAGTAATTCAGTTATGGTAACACCATTGAAGTACAAGGGGCGATAATTACTGAAGGAGTGAGAAGGGGGCCAACTCGGAAGATTCCGAGGGGGCATAATTTGTTACGGCTTGAAAGGATAACCTGAGAGGTAATTGGGTTGATGATACCCTCTGTCAGAGGGAGTGAGGATGGGGGAGTTGATCTGATGGACAATGTCAGCAATGTTTTTTCACTTTGTCATGTTCAGGAATGATGCTGCTTTGCTGAGGATGCTGCCACTTTAACAACGTAACATTGTCCTTGGTTATGTTGAAATGGGTTGGGAAAGACTGGGGTTCTGATATGTCTGGGGATGGCTACCTTCATTAATGGGAGGGAAGAGGCCAGTTCTCCCAATTCACGATTTTTTTTTCTCGTTTGCATTAGTATTGGCAGGTTGTGTGAAAATCACTGGTAACGAGAAGCAGCTACAAGGGAAAGTGTTTCCGTGCTTCAAAAACTGTTTATTATCACATTCCTCTCGGAAATATCTCCTGCCTAAATGAACCTTAGATTGGATTTTCTGTTGGTAAATGGTGTGTTTATGGGATGATGTGGAAATTGGAATAGCTCCTGCGTTAAGTTGTGTCGGAGGCGTTTGGTTTTCTAAGTACGTGAAGTTATGTAACTTTTTCCTTTTGTTTATTCATGTTTCAACTGTAATGTTAAAATAAGTTTTGTTATGGATCAAGCCGGGTGGTTTGTTCTGCTACTGCACTTCCCACAGTCCAAAGATGTGCAGGTCAGCTGAATTGGCCATGCTAAATTGCCCGTAGTGTTAGGTAAAGGGGCAAATGTAGGGGTATGGGTGGGTTGCGCTTCGGCGCGTCGGTGTGGACTTGTTGGGCCGAAGGGCCTGTTTCCACACTGTAAGTAATCTAATCTAATCTAATCTTCATAAAACATCTGCCTAACACAAAACTCACACTCAAGTCTACCTTCTAAAAATATTCCGAAGTTCGTTATGGCCTGCTCCATAACAGATGTCAACCTAGTTTGGAACTGCAGCATACCCTTTCTCCATCCAAGACAAACCCGGGCCACACACTGCTACATCAACAGATGCGAGCTCCGTAATGGGGAGATGGTTGCCAACCTCCAGCAGTGGGCATAACCAATTCAGTCTTTTGTGTGAAGGTGTAGTTCCCATGACCTTTAATCTATGTCAATACCCACTCGCTATTCCCCGACCCCAAGTTTCCAGGATATAATTAAACTGCATTGGTTACTCGCCTGTGTATAAGTTCACATGCGTTTCGTGGTAAATCCATGATGAGACAGATGGGGTTTCGGCCTTCTACCCCTTTGGGCCCCACAGATTCGGGAAAGTTAGGGGGAATTGGTGCGGAATGTATGAGTTTCAGGAGGTAATCACCCTGAGTGTCAACGCTGAACACATCGATCTCACCCTGAATGCGTGGACACAAATGTTAACTCATGGACTACATACCGAACACACAAACCCACACAGAACATACGAATCTCATCTTGAAAACACAGATACAAGATACCACACTCTTGTTGAATTAACGCTTCTCTAAATTTACAGCCATTATAAATATAATTGGTCTTCCTACTTTTGATTCCAAGTAAAGACAATGACGTCACATTTTTCGACGTTATTCTGAATCTGCAAAGCATTTGTGCACGACTTGGCTCTGTGTGTGTGTGTGTGTGTGTGTGTGTGTGTGTGTGTGTGAGAGAGAGAGAGAGAGATTACTTAAGTAATATGTGTTGTTGGATATGTTGAAAACTGGGAATCGCTGTCCCTATTTTCATATAGTGAGTAAGTTTGTATATCTCGCTGTTTCCGTGAACATTCCATTTGACGTGTGTGTCTGAGGCGTGTGATCTGTTATTGGTGTGCGTGTTTCAGCCTCTGTGTTTATGCTTCGGTGTACATTTATGATTTTACGCATGTGTCTTTGTCTGTGTTTCAGTGTGCCTCTATGTCTGTGATTCTGTCTCTCTGTGTTAGTGCATTCGTGTCTGTTTTGATTAATTTGTTTTATTGTGCATCCCTGTTCAATGGGTTTTCTATAATCGAGTCATAGCATCCTAACGTATGCAGACAGGCCCTTTGATCCAAACTGGTCCATGCTGAATAAATTGTCAATCCACGGTAACTCCATTTCCCTTACATCTGGCTCATATACTCCTAATCCTTTTCCATCCATGTATTTGCCCTAATGACTTTCGAATGTTGTTGATATACCTGCCTGAACCACGTCCACTGGCAGCTCATTCCATATGCAAACAATCCAATGTATAACAAAGGTTTACCTCAGTTCCTTTTCCTTCTTTCCCTTCTAACATCTAATTTGAGTCTTCCTTTCTTCGACTGTCAAACTTGAGAAAAGGACTGTTTGCATTCATGCCACCTATGCCTCTCAAGACCTATTAGACACCCACTCAATCTCCTAAGCTTGAATGAAATAGCCCCAGTTTGTCCAATCTCTTCCGATAACACAGACCATTGAGACCTGGCAGCATCCTTGTAAAGTTTTGCTGCACTCTTTCTAGATTATTTCCATTCTTCCTATAGAAAGGTGACCAAAACCGGACCTGATACTCCAAGTGCGTCTTCACCAGTGTCCTGTACAACATGACTTCCCAACTTCAGTATCAGTGCCCTGACTGCAGAAGACAAGTGTTCCAAAATTCGACTGCACTGCCCTGGTTGCCTGTGACTCCACTTTCAGAGAACTGTGCACCTGAAATCCAAAGTCCCTCTGTGGCAATCCGCTCCCTAAGGCCCAACCATTCACTATGAAACACAGACCTTGATTTGCCTTTCCAAAATGCAAGACCACACACTTATCTATACTAAACATCATTTGCGATTTCTCGGTCCAGTTCCCAAGATATCAAAGTTCTGCTTCCATTTCTGACAATCTTCGTCATCGTTCAACATACTTTTTCTTTAAGTGTCACAGACCGTTGAATAGAGAACATTACAAGCCTTTCGGCGGTAAATGTTGTGCCGACCTGTGAAGCCCATCTGAAGAACGTCTAAACTCCACCAAACCATTTTCGTTCACATGAAAGCACAATGAAAATTTAAATGCCCTTAAATATGGCGAGCCTGATGCTGTTGCAGGCAGTGCATTCCACGCCCCTACTTCTATCTGAGTAAAGACACTAACTCGCCCAGCTGTCCTATGTCTGTCAACCTTGAATTTAAAGCAATGCCCCTCCTGCTAGCCAACACCGTCCAAGGAAAATGGTACTCACTGCCCACCCGACCAACCCTCTGATCATCTTGTAATTCTCTAACAAATCCACGTCAATTCTTCTCACCAACGAAAACAGCCACAAGTCCCCCAGTCTTTCCTCGTGAGACCTTCCCTCCATACCAGGCACCTTTCTCGGACATCTCCTCTGAACTCTTTCCGAAGCTTCTACATCTTTCCGATAATGAGGTGCCTAGAACTGTACACAATATCACAAGTGTGGCTGCAAAATGGTGCTGTACAACTGCAGCATGACCGCATGGCTCTGAACCTCAATTCCCCTGCTAATAAAAGCAGCAAACCATATGTCTTCTTAACAACTGCATCAACATGTGTGTCAACGTTCGTGGATCTATGTACATGGACACTGCAATCTCTCTGCTCATTTACACTACCAAGAATCTTACAATAAGTCGAGAACTCTGCATTGCTGTCGCTCCTTCTAAAATTAAACACCTGACACTTTTCCACATTAAAATCCATTTGCCAACTCTCAGCTCAGCTAGGCAGCGGACCTAAGAGTCTCTTAAACCAACACCATCATTTTGCACTGTCCACATCTCTTCCAAAGTTAGTGTCATTAGCATATTTAACAAGCTATCTTTCCTCGCTGTCATGCAGGTCGTTTATAAAGCGACAAGCAGCAGTGGACGTAAAAAAGATCCTTGAGGTGTACCGCTCATAAGTGAACTCCAGGATGAACAATTTCCATCAATCTCCACACGCTGTCTTCTTTCAGCTAGCCAATTTTTGATCCATACCGTTAATGCACTTCCAATCACATGCCTCTGTACTTTGCACAATAGCATATGGTTTGGCACTTGATTAACCGACTTATTGCAATTTACTTGCACTACATTAACCGCTTTTCCCTCATACAACTATTTTGTTGCATTCTCAAAGAACTCAATCAGGTTTGTGAGGCAAAGCCATGTTGGCTATCCCTGACCAGCTTATTCATTTCCAGACGATTATGGATTGTCTCTATTATAACCATTTCCAACAAATTAACCACAACCGAAGTCAGGCTCACTGGTCTCTCATTCCTAGGTTGTCTCTACTTCCCTCTTTCATCAGGGGATGAACAGTTTCTAGTCTCCAATAATCTGGCACTTTTCCTGTGGAAAATGCTGACATAAAAATTAAAGCCAAACTCGTTCCTGGCTTCCCAATGATTCTTATGATAAATCACATCCGGCCGGGCGGACTTATCTATTTTGACATTTGCTCGAGTTGATAACATGTCCTCCTTGTGAACATTAATTTATCCAGTCTTGTGGATTCTGTCTCAGTATTCTCCTCGATCACACCATCTTTGTCTGGTGCGAATACTGACAGAAAATATTCATTTAGCGCTTCCAGTGTCTCTTTGGACTCCACACGGTATTTCCCACGACTATTCTTGATTGGCCCAAGCCTAATTCTCGTCATTCTTTAATTTCTCGCATATCGAGAGAAAGCCTTAGGGTTTTCCTTAATTATATCCGCCAACGAATACTCATGTCTCATCTTGCCCCTTTTAAACTCGTTCTTTTTTCTTTCTTTACTAATTTGTAAATTACAAGTGCCCGAACTGAGCATTCACATCTCATTGAAATAAAAGTCGTTTTCTTCCTCTTGACAAGAGGGTGATGAGCGGGCTTATTAATCACGCCTAATACATTCTCATCAAAATCATTGATGCTGATAAGAGAAATGGGCCCAGCACGGATCCCTGAGGCACATCACTGTTGTTTTAGGGATTAATCCATTGGCGTGCTCTTCCAAGTCTCTCTCTCTCTTCCTCTCTCTCTCATCTCTCTCTCTCTCTCTGTCCCTCGGTTGGTCACTGTTCGAAATGATAAAGTGATGTCCTTGCTGAGCCCCATGTTATTACACGATAAGAAGAGTGCATCAAAGACTCGGAATTTCTCAGTTTTCAGGATTTCTTCATTCTTCCAAAAAAAATCTTTTGTTGACAGAAAGCAGTTCTGTCTGTAATTTGCAATATAATCCAAGAGCGTATTCACAGATTAAGATGGACATGGACAATGCTGACCCTCCTCAACCATTGTGTCCCGACCAGGAGTTTTCAATGATGTCTCGCTTAAAATGTGTAAGAGTTCATCAGAAACAATTACAACTTACAGAAATTGCAAGAAATTTTTCTCAGCTACTCAAAAAAAAGACGTCACGCAGAAATGCCTGCCTACTGTCGCCGGATAAATGCATGGTGTTACGAAAGATGGCCAAAGGCAAATTAGTCACTTATTGCAGAAGGAGTGTAAGCCCTTCAGCTCATGGGTATTTTTGAGCCCTTACACATTACTTCTTGTGTGTGTGTTTGTGTGTGTGTGTGTATGTGTGTGTGTTTGTGTGTGTGTGGGTGTGTGTGTGTGTGTCTGCATGTCTACGTCTGTGTGTGCGTGCTTGTGTGTGTATTTGTGTGCGTGTGTGATTGACTGTATGTGCGTCTGTGTTCATAGTGTGTGTGTGCATAATTGTGTCATGTTTATTTTTGTGTACATGTGTTCCTGATTAGACCCCTTATAATTTTTGATGCAATCTTACGCCGGCTGCTCAGTGGTTCCAGAAACGCCCAAATGGAGGCATTTCATCGCTTTAAACACCACAGAGACAGTCAGACATGCCCATTCCCCGACACGCACAATGATAGTGTAACATCGTGTTAAATAGATTGGAGGAAATTAAAGCTGGAGAGAGTTTCTGCAATGCATCAAGCTTGTCAATCTTGCCTGAGTAAGCCTGTTAACGAGTCATTTCGACCATATTCCAGACAGTGATCAGGTGCTGGTAAAAGACAGGCAACATTTTGAGGGCGACCTACAAACTTTCACCATCGACGAACATGAGCTGCTTGTCGTATTTATGGTGACACACCTAGCGTAAAAGTTGATAGAGCAGATATTCGAAAGAGTCGCCTCCGTCACGAGGACATGCAATCTGCCCGAGGTTATCTAGGGTCACCAAAGCTGCCTTCTGTCTATCTTCCTGTCTGTCTGTCTGTCTATTTCTCTATCTATCTATCTACCTAACTATCTATCTATCTATCTATCTATCTATCTATCTATCTATCTATCTATCTATCTATCTATCTATCGATCTATCCATCTATCTATCTATCTATCTATCCATCTATCTATCTATCCATCCATCTATCTATCTATCTATCTATCTATACATCTATCTATCTATCTATCTATCTATCTATCTATCTATCTATCTATCTATCTATCTATCTATCTATCTATCTATCCATCTATCTATCCGTCTCTCGATCTATCTGTCTATCTATCTGTCTACCTGTCTATCTATCTGACTGTCTATCTGCCTATCTCTCTATCACTCAGTTTGTCTATCTATTTATCTAACCATCTATCGATCTATATATACTCCGATCTATCTATCTGTCCGTCTCTTAATCTGCCATTCTCTCTGTCTAGCTGTTTGTCTATCTATCTTTGATCTATCTATCTATCTTTCTATCTATCTCTGTGCCTATCTATCCATTTATCTATTGATCTCTCTGTCTATCTATCTATCGATCTGTCTGTCTATCTATCTATCTATCTATCTATCTATCTATCTATCTATCTATCTATCTATCTATCTATCTATCTATCTATCTATCTATCTATCTATCTATCTATCTATCTATCTATGCATCTATCTATCCATCTATCTATCTGTCTGTCCATGTGTCCATCTCTCAATCTCTCTACCTACCTCTCAGTCTGTCTATTTATCTATCCATCTACCTAATTATGTATCTACCTATCTGTTTTCATGTCTATCTCCCTATCTATCTGCCTATCTATCTATCTGCCTATCCAACCATCTATCAATCTATCAATCTATCTATCTATCTATCTATCCATCTATCCATCTATCTATCCATCTATCCATCCATCTATCTATCTATCTATCTATCTATCTATCTATCTATCTATCTATCTATCTATCTATCTATCTATCTATCTATCCATCTATCTATCCGTCTCTCGATCTATCTGTCTATCTATCTGTCTACCTGTCTATCTATCTGACTGTCTATCTGCCTATCTCTCTATCACTCAGTTTGTCTATCTATTTATCTAACCATCTATCGATCTATATATACTCCGATCTATCTATCTGTCCGTCTCTTAATCTGCCATTCTCTCTGTCTAGCTGTTTGTCTATCTATCTTTGATCTATCTATCTATCTTTCTATCCATCTCTGTGCCTATCTATCCATTTATCTATTGATCTCTCTGTCTATCTATCTATCGATCTGTCTGTCTGTCTGTCTATCTATCTATCTATCTATCTATCTATGCATCTATCTATCTGTCTGTCCATGTGTCCATCTCTCAATCTCTCTACCTACCTCTCAGTCTGTTTATTTATCTATCCATCTACCTAATTATTTATCTACCTATCTGTTTTCATGTCTCTCTCCCTATCTATCTGCCTATCTATCTATCTGCCTATCCAACCATCTATCAATCTATCTATCTATCTATCTATCTATCTATCTATCTATCTATCTATCTATCTATCTATCTATCTATCTATCTATCTATCTATCTATCTATCGATCTATCTGTCTATCTATCTGTCTACCTGTCTATCTATCGGACTGTCTATCTGTCTATCTCTCTATCACTCAATTTGTCTATCTATTTATCTAACCACCTAACGATCTATATATACACCGATCTATCTATCTGTCTGTCTCTTAACCTGTCATTCTCTCTGTCTAGCTGTTTGTCTATATATCTGTTGATCTATCTATCTATCTATCTCCGTAACTATCTATCCACTTATCTATTGATCTCTCTCTCTCTATCTATCTATCTATCTATCTATCTATCTATCTATCTATCTATCTATCTATCTATCTATCTATCTATCTATCTATCTATCTATCTACCTACCTATCTATCTATCTATCTACCTATCTATCTATCCATCCATCTATCTATCTATCTCCTACCTGTTTTCATGTCTGTCTGTCTGTCTGTCTATCTATCTATCTATCTATCTATCTATCTATCTATCTATCTATCTATCTATCTATCTATCTATCTGTCTGTCTACGTATCTATCTATCTATCTATCTATCTGTCTGTCTATATATCTATCAATCCATTTATCTACATATCTATGTCTGCATCTACGTATCTGCCTATCTGTCTATGTATCGATCTATCTATCCATCTGTCCGTGTGTCCCTCTCTCCATCTATCTAACTCTCAATCTGTCTGCCTATTTATCTATCCGTCTATCTATCTATGTATCAACCTACCTGTTTTTACGTCTATCTGCCGATCTGCCTATCTATCCAGCTATCTATCGATCTACCTATCTGTCTGTCTATCTGTCTATCCAATCTATTTTCTAAATTAATCTAATATTCCTTCTCACTTGCCCATTTGATGCATGTCTTGTTGTGTTCTGAGCTAGCCTTTTTAACAGTTCGCTTTACCATACTTCATTGTCATCATCACTTCCATATTATGTTGTTCCAGTCATTCACAAGAGGAGGGTATCGCTGCATTAGCCAGCATTTATTGTACATATCTACCGGCACAGAAGGCAGTTAAGAGTAAACAATATTGCTGTGTGTCTGGAGTCATACATAGAAATTTCCAGGTAAGGATGGCAGTACCCTTCCAGAAAAGTCAGTCAGGAAGCAAATGTGCTTTTTTTTTCAATAAGCGCCAATGGGTTCTTCGTTATCACCAGCTCTTATTTCTGGATTTTCTTAAATAATGAATATCACTATTTTCAGACAGCAGGACCAGAACCGAGTCCCCAGAACGTTACCTGTGTCCTTGAAGAATAGTCCAGCGTTCGATCACCTATGGCATCGCCTTTTCGATTTGATGATGCGAATGTTGAATCAAATTTCCGATATCTCATTCCCATTACCCTATTAGTCTGATCTCCCACCGTCAGTGATCTTGACGACGCAAAGCGCAAGAACAGTTTGAGCTGCCTAGAGTCCAGCGTTTCATTGAGTACTCCCTTATCTCGTTACTTCTTGAAAAGCTCAAGTTCAACAGGATCAATTATCAAATGCCACTGATCTGCCCAGTCCATCAGCGTCCTCCTAACGCATCAGACTGCTGACATTCTGTCAATCACTTGACCGATTTGGCGCCATCTGGAATACTTTCTTGTCATCCCTTATGTTTTCATCGAAATTCTTAACATAGCATTGCAAACAAGGAAGGGACTTAGTGTATTTTCCTGCAGTACGCCGCTTCTTTCCAGTCATTCACAAATTCCACCGTCATGCTACTGACCCTGTTTTGTCTCTAACTTGGCGAGATTCTCCCCGATCTGACGTGTCTTCTTTCAATGATTTATCAAGCACAGAGGATTAGGGGTGTTCATACACACAGTTCCTTCAAGAAGGCTGGGCAGGCAGACGATTTGGTGCAGTAGTCAAAAACGACAGCTGCCTTTTGCAGCCTATCTTGCCTCGTCATGGCGCGATTTACCAATTGAAAGAAGTAACAGGAAGTTGTCCTCTCTAATCCTATCTGCAAAGATGCTGACCTTCGTGTTCGTAATGATCGTGTGTTTGGATGATGCTGCCTTAAGAGCCTATACAATTAAAGCAGCGTATCTGATAGATGGTACACACAGCTGTGATACTACATCATGGCCGATGGATAGAGCGAGGGAGAGAATTTTCGGTATTATGTGTCGACGAATGGTGAGTTGCTAAACGGTCAAATTTCATAACTGACATTTGATGAGCATACAATTCAGCAAATGGGGGTATACCATCATTGCTCTTAATTATGTCTCATCTTTGGTGGCACAGGTTTTGGGAAGGGATATATTGTCTAAAGTTGTCGTACTCTATGCGGGAATTATAAGGAAAGTTAATTTCAGTTTCCACTTCTCTTGGGGATGAGCAGGACATTAAGTGGGGCACTGATGGAGACGGCATATTTCTAGTCTCCATAGTTTATGTTGGATTTGATTCCAGTGGAGAGGAGGTGAAACGAAGATTCAGCCGGACGTTACTCGGGATGGATCAGTTTGGAATGAAGAGAGGTTGGATAGTTTACTTGAATAGTTTGGAGCAGCGAAGGTTTAAATTGGATGTCACTGATGTGAGCAAGCTTGGGATAGACGTGGGTAAGCTGAACAAAAGAATCTTCTTCCGCTTAGCCGCAGTGTGACAGAACAGGGCCATCATATTAAGGTGAAAGTCATTCGAGGTTTCGAGAATATATGAGGATATGTCTTTAAACTGCCCGTGAGAGTAGTTGAGGGTGGTTATCTCATAATATTTTTAATGGTGTGTGAAGGAACACTTGAATTTCATAATATCCGAAGCCATGCCTCCCGTGAAGCAAAGTGGGACGAGAGTCAATGGATAGTAGGTGTTGTTTTTAGTTGATAAAGACTCAGTATGTGAAAGGCTTTTCTTGTACTGTCTGATTCTGCGAATCTCTGAGACTGAATGTCAAGGTGTTGGAGGAAGAAGCCATCCGGCAATTTCAAAATGTTTTAGACAGGTACTTGTCATGTCAATTTATAGAAAGTTTAATTTAAATTAGTCCTGCCAAACGGTGAAGTCTGGGACGAGAACATTTAGATTCTTGTGTTTCCTTGCAGCGCAGTAATAACGGCCTTTAGTGTTTCTTTATTTGCCACAATTCTCTATGCCGCAAAATCGATGTTGCAGATGGAAGGAAAAAGGACTCGAGAGAATCCAATAGCCCCAGCCCACAATGTTTCCAGGGATGGTGGTTTTTGTCGTCAGGACTTGCGGTTGTAAAATCACTCTTATGCAGGTTTTCACATTTCCTTGTTGGAGGCACAGGGCAGCTGATTTTCAACTTCCAACGTTTCCAAATTAACTTTTAAAAACACAGTAAAGGCTCTCTAGGGGGAAATAAATCGAGTTTTCCTCACGGCCTTTTCAAAATTATTGGAGACAACAAAACACTTTGCAGAGTTCCAACGTTCAATGACAATACGCCCCACTCTCCCATGACAGCTTTTCAGCCACAAGTGAAATAGTCGCCTGTGACCTGTCAAAACTTATTTTCTGGAGTTCCCTGGGTTCTGTTGAATCTACAAACAACCTTCTACTTGGAGTTCCCTGCCGTCTTCAGGATTCAACATTGAGTTCCCTTACTGCACAGCACAATCGCCTGCTTACTTTTCGATGAGCAAAATATGTCTTAAATTTCAGACCAACAACTAATTCAGTATCCAATGCAGTTTGTGGAAGACATTTTGAAACATCTGCCACCCATCATTTGTGTTTTGAAGTATTTGCTAATATCAATTGTAAAGTCCGTGGACATAATTCTCAGTCTATGCCTGCTAATTCTTGAATAAAATAATTCATCTTCACCTGTCTGTCGTTTTTCTAATTATGTCTCTGAGATATACTTCAGATCTCACGACTCCCTTTAAAATTGTTGAAAAAAGTGGCCTCGTTGTATAATCTATCCCTAGAACTTCTAACCGTGACGTCCAGACATCATTGACGTAAAATTAAATTGCATTTCTTCCAATGTCAACATATCCTTCCTGACATATGCTTTTCTGATCTTAGAATCCAGACTGCATGGATACAGGCCTTGCCGCCTAACAAGTCTCCAGCAAATCCATTCCCACTCGTCTAGATTTGCCTCTGACTCGTACACCTAACATGCACATCCCTGAACACTATGCACAATTTAACATGGACAAATCCTTGGATTGTAGGGTGTAACCAGAATTGCAGGAGGAAACAATTGCAGATACGGATATAATGCGCAAACTTCACTCAGAATGTCGTCCGAAGATGGAATCAAACCCGGTCACGTGGCGCTGTGAGATGGCAGCGCTCACCACTGAGCCACCGTGACACGCCAATCTTATCAGAGAACTCTAAGTGGTCCGAAAGAACATTTTGTGTATTGGGGAAGAAGACTATCCAGGCGACCCATTCCACTCTCTGAATACTCGCCTTCTTTCCGCTCTGTCATTTAAAATTTACAAGGTTTTTTTGAAAATTAAAATTATAACTTTTACATAACAACAAATAAATAAACACCGGGAATCAGTGGGCTAAATATGCATAGAGATTTCAGGAGCTTGCTCGAACAATTGGGTTGTCTTGCTTGGGGATTTTAATTTTAATTATGTGGGCTGGTACGAACAGGCCATTTCCGAGCTTAGATGGTGTGAAAATGTGAAGTCCGATCAGGAACTTTTCTTTAAGCAGTACATCAACCGTCCTACTCGGCAAGTGGCAAATCTCGACCTATCTTGGAAAATAGTGCAAAACAGATGACGGAGATGATAGTGGCAGAAAAGTTTGAAACCAGTGGCCATGGTTCTAATAACTGTAATATTGTGCTGGCTAGGGAGAAAACTGTTCCCAAATTGCAGTAGGCGAAGTTTGATGGAAATAGAACAAAGAATGTAGAGGTTAATTGGAGCAGTTTGTTTGCAAGTAAAGGCCTTTGGTCATCTTCTACGTGGGAGGTTGCTTTGGAAAGTAACATTGCATAGATGCTGGGTGATCTGGCAAATTATATGCACTTTTTTCTTAATGTTAGGAAGAAGTGTTTAATAGTGGAAGGATGCTTGTTGGACGGGAGACCTGTGAATATGCTCATTTCTATTTGTTATTTATGTAAATGATTTGGAAGAGAATGTACAAGGATTGATTAGTAATTTTGTAGATGGTTCAAAATAAAAGATATCCTTCACATTGATAAGATTATCAGAACTTGCTGCAGAAACATGGTCAGCTTGGGACGCGGGCAACTCGGAGTGTAATATAAATAAGTGTGAGGTCTTGCATTTTTCAAAATCAAATCAAGGTAGGACGTCCATGCTGAATTGTAGGGCTGTAAGGAGATTAGTAGAACAGAGGGACCTTGGAGATCAGGTGCACAGTTCTCTGCAAGTGGAGCCACAGCTCGATATGGCAATGAAGAAATTGTTTGGCAGCCTCATTGGTTAATCCACTGAGTATCGACGTTGCAAAGTCATAGTGTAGTTGTACAGGATATTGATGAGGCCGCACAAGGTGCATTGTGTTCAGTTTTGGCCAAGTCGTTAAAGGAAAACTGTTATTTAACTGGAAAGAGCGTTTAACAAATTAGCAAGGAGTTTTCCAGGACTCAGCGGTCTGAGATATAGGCAGGGTTTGGACAAGCTTGGACTCCTGACGATAAGACTTCCGAGACAGAGAGGGGAGCTCAAAGAATTATATAAGATAATGAGAAGTATTGATTCACTTTGTCTTTTTCCCAAGATTGTGGAATCAAGGAATGTATAGCATCAGTTTAAGATTAGTGGGAAAAATAAGAGCGAACATGAGGGTCAGCATTTATTGTTTAGAGAGTGGTGCACATATCGAATGATCTTCCAGAGAAAGTGTTTAATGTGAGTACATTAAGAACATTTAAAAGGCACTCGTTCATCTCTATGGATAGAAAATGTTCAAACGGAGATTCTCTCGACACAAGTACTCAGTCATGAATTGTAGATAAAAATTTCTAACAATAAAAACTCCAAGTCACTGATATATTTCCCGCAACACACCGATACATGCACAGTTAAAAGTATTGATGTTATAGGCGTAGCGAAAAATCGAAAAATAATTATCCAACACCGCGCCATAAGCATTACTGGCAATGACTTTTTTTACTCATTGTAATGTTTCTTGACCTTCATTCTTTTGGGTTCTTTGAATTATTTGCAGATGATACATATTGCCTAGTTCGAAACTGGAAAGGCCATTCTCATTAAAAGGCTCAGAGTAAATGATTATGGGAAATGAACTGTCTATCTCCATGTTTTATACAGGCATCAACTAAAGAAAAGTTTCGATCTTGTAGAGTTGTGATGTATTCGGTCCAACAGCCCTCTCTCCAAGCGATTTATCGACCTAAGAGCCAAATGCATCGTTGTTGGAAGACAATCAGATGTGTGATTAATCATTTCACACGCAAATAAAATATTGTCGTGATAAATAGTGATGAGGATTGTCATAGCTTGCAGGAAGACGCAGATAGATGATCAGAGGTAAATGGATTTCAACCTGGAGATATGCCAGGTGATGTGCTTCGTCAGGACAAACGAGAAGGTAGCATACATGGCGAACAATCAAACTCTGACCCGCACCGAGGAACAGAGGAACCTTAAAGTGTTTGTCCGTTTGGGAATCCCGACAGTATGGCAACAGCCCATTGGTCCCAACAAACACACACCAACCCGAAAAGAGCATCCCACCCAGATCCACCCCTTATTCCTGAAATACTTAATTTCCCTGGCGATCGCACACAAAATGCACATCCTTGAACACTATGGGAAATTCTTCATAAGCTACACATCCTTTGTCCGTGGATGGAAACAGGACCAGCAGGCTGAAACCCACTCATAAACGTGGATAACGTGCAAACTCCTCACAGACAGTCGTCTCAGTTTTTATATCAAGTCCAGGTCCCTGATGATACTTGTAGCCGTGGTAACGACTGAGGCAACGTGCAACCTGTTATATAATATGTCAAGATTCCTGGATAAAATTATTAAGACGGCAAATGGTGTAAATGCTTTTGTTAATCGAAACATAGTGATTGCGTCGTAGAACTGCATTCAACGTTGGTTTGGCCATAACTAGAGTATCGCGTACGTTCCAGAATCCACATCACGGAGTGATGTCATTCCACTACCAAGGGTGAATGATGATTTGGAGGGACAAGTGAGAATTTATCAGAAAAGGTTCAGTTATGAAGAGCGATTACACAAACTCAGGTAGGTTGAATGACAGGAGAGCAGACAGAGATTGGAAGTGATTGAGATATATAAAGTTATCAGCTGCACGGATGGGGTGGACAGGAAGAAATTTTCTTCCTTCACGGAGGGAACAATGAACAGGTGGCATAGATGTAAAGTCAGGGTCAAGAGATGTAGAGGAGATTTGAGGCTTTTTTTTCAGTTAGAGAGTAGTTACAATATGGAATGCACGAGTGGAATGTTGCTCAAGGTGGAAGCCTTCATAATTTGAAAGAAGTATTTAGATGAGCACGCATAATGCCAAACCATGCGTGGTTAAATGCCAAGTGCAGCAAAATGAGAATCAAAATGTTCTAATGATGGGTTACCGGTGCTGAAAGGATAGGCGCATTGGCCTGCACCTGTCCTATAGATCATCATGTCTACTAACTTGATAGAGTTTAGCATATTTCACATTATCCCTAGCTGAGGCTCGTCTGTCACTCGCCACCCGATTGTTTAGACAAAAGCTTTGTAAACAATGCTTACAATGAACACAGAATGTAGAATGTAGAACGTTACATCACAATGCAGGCCCTTAGGCATTCGATGTTCGGCTGACCTTTGAAAATAATCTGATGCCCACATAACCTACACTATTCCACTATTTTCCAAATGTATGTCCAGCGGCTATTTTAATGTTCTCAATGTCGGCGAGTCTGTTATTGTTTCAGGCAGGCCGTTCCATGCTACTACTACTCTATGACTGGAGAAAATATCCGGAATAACTGTCCTAAATCTATCACCTCTCAATTGAAAATAATGTCTCCTTATGTTATCCGTTAGCATTAGAGTAAAATGGCTCTCACTGTCCACTCTATCTAATATTCAGATTATCATATACATTTCGATTAAGTCACCTCCCAAACTTCTCTCCAAAGAAAACAGCTTCAGTTCCCTCGTAAGAAATTCCTTCTTTACCTGACAGCATTCCAGTAAATCTCCTCTGAAACCTATTCCAAAACTTCCCTTTTTTTTAATAATGCAGTGACCAGAACTGCACACAATACTCCAGGAGCGGTATTACCATTATCTGGTCGAGCTGAAGCATGACGACGTGGCTCCTAAACCGAATCGCGCTACCACTAAACGCTAACAGACCAGTTGCATTCTCCACAACTCGAACAACTAGGGTGGTCATTTACACGGATTTATGTATCAGGACACCGAGATGTTTCGGTTGACCGACACTGCTAAAAATTTTATCATTAGCCCAGTATTCTGCATTCCTGTTATTTCTTCTGAATTGAACCACCCCATAAATTTCCGCATTAAGCTCCATTTGCCATTTCTCACCACAGCTCTGCAAGGTATGTATGACCTTCTGTAAACCACACAATACTGCGTCACTCTCTGCAACAGTGCCTACATTACTGCCATCCTCAAATTTATTAACCCATATTTCTAAACCCACATCCAGATCATTTATAAAAACGATAAACAGCAGTGGGCTCAAAACAGATCCTGGTCGCACGCCACTGGTAACTGAAATCCAGGATGAACATTTCCCACCAATCACCACCCATTTATCTTCTTTCGGCTAGCCAATTTCTGCTTCAAACCGCTCAATCACCTTCAATCCCGAACCGTCATGTTTTGTGCAAAATGCCATCGTGTGGAACTTTATTAAACGCCTTACTGAAGTCTATGTTTACCATAGCATCGCTTTACCTTCATCCATCTTTATTTTCACGTTCTCAAAGAAATTAGTAATGTTAATGAAGCACGACCCACCATTCACAAAACCGTGTTGATGAGACATAAACAAATTATTCATTGCCAGATGATTAAAGTTTCTATCGCTCATATTTTTTCCAACATCGTGCCCTCAGCAGATGTAAGGCTCACTGGCCTATTAATGTCACGGTTGTCCCGAATCCCCTACTTAAACAAGGGAACAACATTTACCGTCCTCCATGCTGTGGCGATACTCCTGTCAATAATCATGACATGACTATGGAAGCCAAAGTCTCTGCAATCTCCTCCCTGGTTTGGATCTGTGGATATTGAGAATCGTCTTAGTTATCCTTTCTATATCACTGGAACAGTAGGAACGTGCCAATATGTGACCCATCCTTTCTTGTTTTACAGTGTCATCCCAAATTACGTCAGTAGTTTTGTCCACAACCGATCTCTCAGCTGCTGTAATGCTATACTTGATTAACAATGCCACACCCCCATTTGCCATCTTCTCTCTTCTTGCTGACACATCTAAATACCGGAATCTACCAAAACCATTCCTGTCCCTCCAAGAATCATGTTTCTGCAATGACCACAAGATCTAAATCCTAGGAACTAACCCATGATGCAAGATCACCCACCTTATGCCGGACCAAAAGCCATGTCTTGCACTTCGGATAAAAGGGATGAAGGGACAGATGACTTGCTAAACGATGAGAAAATTCCGAAAGCCAAAGTACACATCTAACGGGGAGTGCGACTCCAGGTTTCTCTAAAGGTTGACTTGCAAGTTGAGTCGGTGGTGAAGAAAGCAAATGTAATTGTTGTCATTTTTCTGAAGGAAGTTGTGATGTAAAACGAAAGACGCGCTACTGACACTTTATAAAGGTCTAGTTCGGACCCATTTCGAATACTATGTCGAGTTCTGTGTCCCACATCTCAGGAAGGACGTAGTGGCACTGGAGCATGTCTAGGAGAGTTTCACACGGATGATGCCTGGAATGGTAGGTCTAACGTATGATGAAAGGCTGAGGATCCTGGGATCATACTCGTTGGAATTTGGAAGGTTGAGAACAGATCTTATAGAAAGTCATACGAGACTACTTGTAACTGTGGGCACAGCCTGATAATTAGTGGGGTTCAATTTAAAACGTAAATGAGGAGACATTTCTTCAGCCAGAGTGGTGGAGATGCGAAATTCTGTACTACGGAGCGTCGTGAGGCCATAAAGTGTCTTCAGGTAAGAGATTGATAAATTCCTAATCTCGCAGGGATGGGGGAAAATGGAGGTAAGTGCCGTTGAAATGCCCATCTGCCATGGTTGAATAGCGCGATGGACTCGATAGGACGAATGGCCTTACTTCCACTCCTGTGTCATTTGGTCTCATGGATGCTCCTGGCATTGAAGTACACACATTTCAAACCAACATCTTGGTTGCCAGTAACCTCTTGCGACGTTGTAAACCTATCCCAGACCTCACTACCACCAACCTTCTGTCTGCTGGAACGACAATTCAGTTTCACATCCCACTGTTGTATTGTTTTAACAACCTCCACCACCCAAGGAGCAGAAGCAAATTTCCGAATAAGGATACTGATACCCCTCTGATACAGATGAAGAACATCCTGTTTGTAGAGAACCCATCTTCCCAAGAAAGAGCTTCAATTATGCAAAATCAAAACCATTTGCTCCAGCACCATTTTTGCACTCACGCATTCACCTCCACTCTGCCGTATTCCTCGCTTCACTGACATGTGCCACGGGCCATAAACCAGAGATAATAACACTGTTTGTTCTCGCTCTAAGCTTCCAACCTATCTCCCTGAATTTTTCCCTTTGGTGTCCTCCTATCTTCCTACCTATTTTGTTGATGCCAACATGGACAACGACTTGGGTCTGCTTCCATTCCCCCTCAAGGATCCCGAAAACACGATCAGCGACATCGCGAACCTTGGCACCTGGGAGGCAACAACCCAAGCGTGAGTTACTCTAGTCCCCACAAAACTCCTCTCTGTTCTCCTGGCAATGACTCCCCAATGACAAAAGCTCTGCTTGTCTTCCCCTTCCCTACTGAGCAGCAGGGATAAACTCTGATGCAGCAACCTCTACCCCATTACTTACTCCTTGTTAGTCGTTCCCTCATCAGTATCCAAAATGGTATGCTTTTTTTCAGCGAATCTCCACAGAAGATCCCTGCACTGCCTAATGGTTCCTTTCCTAACTCCGGACGGTAACCCATCTACCTTCC
Source organism: Hemiscyllium ocellatum (assembly GCF_020745735.1). Taxonomy (NCBI): domain Eukaryota; kingdom Metazoa; phylum Chordata; class Chondrichthyes; order Orectolobiformes; family Hemiscylliidae; genus Hemiscyllium; species Hemiscyllium ocellatum. Next base: position 1,001,812 of record NW_026867576.1, on the reverse strand, counting down.
TTGCGTGGAAGTGGAGTAACAACCTCCCTGTAATTCCATACAATAACTGCCTCCGCCTTTTGAATGACCAGACGTTCATCCAGCTTCACCTGCAGTGGTTAAGGAAGCAAATGTAATTTTGTTATTTTCTCAAGAGCTTTGGAATGTAAAAGGGGAGATGTGCAACTGAGACTTTATGAAGGTCTGGTGAGGACACGTTTAGAATACTGTGTCGAGTTTTGGGTCCCAAACCTCACGAAGGACGTACTTGCACTGTAGCATTTCCACCAGAGTTTCACACGGATGACCCTAGATTGGTAGGTCGAACATATGATGTCAGACTGAGGATCCTGGGATCGTATTCATTGGAATTTAGAAGGGTGAGAGGGGATCAAATAGAAACAAATTCTAAGTGTTAACCCTTTCTAAGCCATGCAACATCAAGAACATTGTCACCTGCGTGGCAACAAACCAATCGTGTGTTACTCTTTTTCCCACAAAACCGCCTATCAATTATCCTGACTATCGACTCACCAATGACTAAAGCTCTGCTCCTTTTCCCCTTCCCCACTGAGCAGTATGAATAGACTCTGCACCATCGACCTCTTCTGCATGACTTCTGCCTGGATCGTCTTTCCACCAGGAGTATCCAAAATATTATACTTGTTGCGGCGAATCACCACAAACATCCCTGCACTGCTGAATGGTTCCCTTCCTTACTCCTAACGGTAAGCTATCTAACATCTTCCTGTGGCTGTGGAGTAACTACCTCACTGTAACTCCTCACAATTACTGCCCCCGCCTTCTGAATGACCGGACGTTCATCCAGCTCCACCTGCAGTTCCCTAAATTGGTTCTCGATACACAGGAATTGGGTGCACTTCTCACTCATGATGTCAGCAATGAGCCTGAGGTGACTTACTTCCCAAACGTGCAAGTATCCTTTGAACCAACTTTAATGTTTAAAAATAATATTTTCCCCATTTCAATACACAGTGTAAAACAGAAAATTATTTTGCTTTAGTACATTGCATTCCAACAGACCTGGCCTCTTCTCGGTTCAGCCAGCCACAAAGAGTGACTCATAACTCTGTAATTTTCTTAGTTTAGTTTGACAAGCTCATTTGAGTTTCACAAAAAAAAACATCTGGGTTCCTCGGGAGAACTGAAGTCACTTGCTCAGTGACGGTACATGGCATAAACAATCCTAAAATTGGAACGCAGCTGTTGATGGTGAATTGATTTCTGCTCCACAATTAATGAGCAAAGTCTCTCAGGGACTTCTCTGTCTGCTCCATAAAAGGATTCCTGGCTCAACTGCACAGAATAACCCTTCAACTACTGGCAGATAACGAGTCATGAATTTCAATGATTTATATCTATATGCTCTTGAAGGATACTTCATCGCGTTTTCATGGATTAATGGGGCCTTCTACACCAAAAGAATAATTCAGGATTTTGAGAGGATTTACTACCCAATACTTGCTGCTGTCAGTGTCCCCCGTAAGTACTAAACGTCCTTATCCATTTTCTAAACGGTGTTGTACTCTTCACTTATAGTCCTGAACTGTTTCCTGATCCACGTTTGCTGGTAGATGGATTGCTAATTCTTCCTTACTCCCCTTGGTATATATGGTGAAATGTAAAGTTATGTTAGACCAGTCTACATTACACTGTCTATACAGTCACTACCGGAGACGAAGTGGATTGCTTTGCTGCTTCTTATCCTCGTGGCTATGGATCTAATTATCTACTTGCAAATGCCGATGGATCACCTGAAATACTCTGCAGGAATTGGCGATATTTGATTGATAGACCGTGAATATTTGAACCAGAGTTCTGCATCGGGAGATTCAATGTATTTAATATAAGATGACAGCATATCAGACAGACACAGGCGCAATCTCTCTCACAGATTCTCACTCTTGCAAAAATGCATACGCCCACTATCACTCACATAAACCCTTTCAGATGCTTTCCCAAATGCACAGAGAAATTCTCTCTCTCTTTCTCGAACTCTCTGTTACACACTCACACACACATGTGCGTGTGCACACACAAACAATTACGCACACACAATCAATGGCAAACACTCTCATGCTCAGATTATATCACGCACAGATATTATCAGAATATACCCAGTGTCGAAAAGTGTGGTGCTGGAAAACAAAGGCAGCATGTGAAGTGGAGGAGAGCTTAACTTTTGAGCAACAGCCCTTCATCACGAATGAGGGGGTGGCCCAAGGGGTCTGAAAGATACATGGGTGATGATCGGGAAGGGAACTGAGAATGCGATTTTCAGATAGAGTTTGGCGATGATGGAGATTGTTCGGAAAGCAGGGTGGAGCAAATTTGTGGGAAGGAAAATGGAGAGTTATGACAGTTCAAGCAGGTGGAGCTGAGTTTCAAGGTTGGCTCTGGGATTGGGTGGCGAATGGGATGGGTGGGAAGTGAAGAAACCGGTGAAATCTGCATCGATCCCTTGTGGTTGGAGGGTCCCATGGGCGCGGTTTGAGGCATTCTTCCTCCAAGCATCGGCAGCCCAGAGTCTTACGGTGGAGGAGGTTCAGGACTTGCATGTTTTTGACGTTTGGGAGGGTGAGTTAAAGTGTTCTGCCACACGACGGTGAGATTCTTTAGTCCATGTTTCTTGGAGGTGTTCTCAGAAACGCCACCAGTAGCCGCCCCGTCGCTCCAATATCGAGGAGGCCGCACCAAAACCAATGGACACAACAGGTGATGTGTTTGGAAGCAAAGCTAAATCTCTGTCCAAATGCGAAAGGATCATTTAGGGCTATGGATGGCGGTGAGTTTGAATAGGTCGGCGCAAGTTTTCCTCCTTCTAAGGTGTCAAGGAAAGGTGCCAGGTGTGGACGATGTGGTGCTGGATGCTGTGGCCCGCACAAGGGATTCTCAGTGGTAATAATCTCTGGATTGCAGGTGCCAGTGGAAAGTGAAATATATCACAGGTAGACGACACAGCTGAAGATGTAAACTTGAATGTGGTATTGGTGCGGTGCAAGTTAAGGAGCGGGGAGGAATGTCCTTGTTCTGATTGAAAAGGCAGGGTTTAAGGGCATAGGTGAGCGAAATGGAGGAGATGCACTGGAGAACATCGTCGAACATAGCGAGGGGAAATTGCAATCATGAAGAAGGAGGCCATCGGGAATTTTCTTTGGGCGAATTAGTCCTCCTATGGTAAGATGCGTGCGATATATTGGAAGGAATGGATAGCGCTTTCACAGAGGCCAAGATGGGACGAGGTGTCGTCCAGTTAGCTGTGGGAGGCAGTGGGTTTGAAGTCGATGTCTGTTTTGTGTTTGTTAACGGAAATGAAGATGCAGAGGTCCAGGAAGGGGAGAGAGGTTTCCCAGAAGGTCCAGGTAAATTGAGGTCAGGGTAAAAGGTATTGGTGAAGATGATGAACTGTTCATGTTGCTTGCAATAGCATGAGCTGGCGCTGATAGAGTCATTGATGAAGCAGAGGAAATGGAGGAGATTGTTGTCAGTGTATCTGCGGAGGATGTTCTACTCCATGCACCAGAGGACGGGGAATGCACAGCTGGGGCTTATGCGGATGCTCATGGTTACCCATTTTCTCTGGAGGAAATGGGAGAATTGAAAGGAGATTTTGTTGAGGGTGAGATCCAGTTCAGCCAATCAGACGCATGTTTCAGTGGAAGTATGCGATTTGAGTCATCCGTTCACGACGGAATGGAGGGCTTGGATGTGTTTGTCACGGGAGAAGAATGTGTGAAGATCAAGTTCGGGAGCCAGAGAAACGAAAGTCAAGGAGGCGGTGGGTGGATTAGGTGGCAGGCCGAACATATGTGGGGAGATCCTAGAACAAGCTGTACAGAAGGTTGCCAAAGTATGCTGGCGTACGTTCTTTGGGAAAGGAGCTGCGTGAGACATTTGGTCAACCAGGGCAGTCCGGTTTGTGAATTTTGGGTCGTAGATAGAACCGGGCAGGGTGTTGTTCCCGGACTATGAGTTTTGAGGCTGAGTTTGGGAGATCCCCACGGTGATGCGATTGTGGATGGTCTAATACATGAAAGTTTGGTGTTGGCAGGTGAGCTCATGATTGAGTGGGAGTAGGAAAAGGTGTCCGTAAGTTGATGCCTGACTTCAGCTATGTGGAGATTGGTGCGCAAATCTATCATCGTACCACTTAATCTGCTGGTTTGATGGGTATCCAGAGACACCAGTATTGTTCCCAGCTGTGCCTGCTTCTTCCTGAAGAAGGGGGAACAGTGTGTTTTCCGCAGCTGCACCGGCACCATTCTCAGCTATTTCCTCCGCAACAACCCCAATTGTGCTCCCTCGATGAGTTTGAAAAGTTTATGAATTTTAATAACAATTTATTCCCTGGCCTCAAATTCAGCTGGATGATCTCACACACATCCCTCTCTTTCCTATACCTATCCGTCTTCGTTTCCGTTGACAGACTCAACGCAAAGCAATTTCCCCATCCTTTTCGTCAAAGAATCCCTCGAGTCCATATCCTCCTCCTTTGTGCATCTGCCCTTGAAGCGCATCCATCCAATCACAGCAAGCACAGAGCACCCCGGTCCTCACGTTTGGGCCCAACAACCAACAAAAAAACGTGTCATCCTCGACCATTTCCACTAGCTTCAAATAGACCACGTCACTCGAAATATATTTCTCGCCCCACCCGTACATGCGCTCCACAGGGGCAATTCCCTGGAGTACTCCTCCTTTATGTCCAAGATCCCCATGAACCAACCATCCGCTCCCAGCATCTTCACTTGCCAACCCAACATTCACTCCCAGCATCTTTCCTTACCAACGGACAAATTACAAAGCCTCCACCTACACCTCCCTACTCACCACAGTCCAAGGCCCCGAAGGATCCTTCCACAACCGAGAGAGATTTAAATTCACTTCCACACACATCATATACTGTGTCCGTTGCTCTCGCTGTGCTTACCCTCCAACTGAAGCAGACAGAACGCTTACTTGCAAAACGTTTCAGAGATCATCTCTGAGATACATGCACTAAAAACCCTATTGCCCTGTGGCCAAACACTTTAAATCCAACTCCCACTCCACCAAGGGCATGCACATCCAGGGTTTCCTCCACAACAAACATATAGCCACCCAACACCTGGATGAATACTGCTGCATCGTCCACCTTTGTTCCCTGCAACCATATGGGATCAATGTATATTTCACGCATTTCTTCAATCGCCACCATCCATCTTTCCAACGTATTCCAGAGTCAACATTCTGACTCGACAGCAGCCTCTGAAACTGTCCAAAAAGTCGCTCTTCCTTCCTACCAATTCCCGTCAACCTCCTTTCTGACATTTCACCAAAATCCCTCATCTTCATCTACCTATTGAATTCCCTGCTACCTTCCCCACAGTCCACTTGCTTCCATTGATCTCTCACCTAATTGGGCTTTTCCCAGTTTGCTGACGAAGAGTTTATGCTCGAAATGTCGACTCTCCGGCTCCTCGATGCTTCCTGACCGGCTGTGCTTTTCCAACACCACACGTTCCGTCACTTTCTCCTACAACTATGTCTGCAAAAATTAGCTATGTCGGAGTAGAGAATGTGAATTTGGATGGCACTCTTAAAGGATTATGCCTTCTGAATGGGAAACATAGTCATGACTGCGCACCATTTATGGATGAAGTGAACATTCTTTCTTCCCTCATCAATCGTTAAGTATTATATCGAAGTTTCCTTTTCCACAGTTATTACAGTGACGATTGTGATCCTGTTCCGTGGGAAGTGTGGACTCTCCAGATGTGTCACTCGCTATCTGATGACCATGGCAATCGCAGATTTACTAGTGGTGATCCTTGACCTGATATTGAGACATATTCCAATTGTTTATCCGGAAGTCTTCACTTTTCTGAAGGACATAGATGTGTGCAACATTCATGCTGTCCTGCTTTATGCAGCATCCGATTGCTCAGTCTGGTTCACAGTCACATTCACCTTCGACCGCTTGGTAGCCATTCGTTGTCACAAGTACAAAACTAAATATTGTAATGAGAAAACAGCGGCGGTGGTTCTCGGAATAGTGACTGTACTGAGCTGTTTAAATAACATCAGCTGGTATTTTATGTATAACAATAATTATGGTTTATTTAACGATCCTATGTTTTGTGGTTTCGAATTGAGTGATGATAACTTAAAGTTATGGGCCATAATTGAAATTGTTCACTACATTCTCTCACCTTGCCTCCCATTCGTTCTGATTTTGCTGCTCAACATTTTCACCGTCAGACATATTGTAGTGAGCAGCAGAGCCCGCAGGAGACTCCGGACTCACAACAATGGGGAGTGTCCCAGAGACACTGAGATGGAGAACCGAAGAAAATCAATTGTTCTTCTGTTTCTGATTTCAGGCAACTTCATCCTGCTGTGGGCAGTGTTTGCCGTGAATGGAATGATTCAACGAATGCATAATCTGGGCTATTTGATTTATGTGCCTGCGTATGTCCAAGAAATAGGATTTATTCTACAGCTCCTAAGTTGCTGCACAAACACTGGAATCTACGCCGTGACACAGAATAGGTTCCGGCGACAATTCAAAAATTTGGTGATATATCCCTTCTGTCTGATCACTCATTTAATCAAACGGCAAAATTAACTCCTGCTCCTGGGTCCCATGTTATGCCCTGATTCCCAATGATAAGTTAGGTTAATTGACACACTATATTCCAAATCTGGTCGGACTGGAGCCTTACACAGCAGTAGCAGTATATCCACACACTTTCATTCTAGCACAGTCAACATGAATGTTGACATTTCATTTGTGGTCCTTCCCGCCAAGTGAAATTGCAAACCAACCTGAAGAAAATCCAGAAGCAGGACTCACAAGTCGATCAGCGCGTCAAAACTCCGAAGTTCTTCCTAATTTAGAAAATACTCTATTCCCCTGTTCCTCCAATCAAATTGCATCTCATTCTATTTTCCACATTGTGTTGCATTTTAACATTGCAGTCGGCTGTCTTGTTGGGAAGGATTGGACGGTAATTTACTGATTAAATGTTGATGGACTCAACACAACGATTAAAAATAGATACGGATAAAATATATTGGTTGTTGGACAATCATTAGGCAGAAAGATTAATAATATTGTCTGCAGCTACCACCTTTCTGACCAACTCGCCCTCCTATCGAGTCCTTCCAAATTTAGAATATAGTTTGCGCATGTAAAGGTCCTATGAACGTTCGTAACCTCAAATTGTCTGTCCTTGTGCTCGATTAGTCTCTTCATTGTCCACTCTCTTCGTCTTCCCTCGTCCTTCAGCAGCCTCCCCATCTCGTTAACACTCCTGCCAGTCCGCAATGGTGCATGATTGATCTCTTAGAACACATCAAAATTTCATTCCCCTCAGTCTGTACAATAATGGGCTCCTCCTGTCTCGAAATTAGGCACAGATAATTCGGATCGTCAAGTTGCAATGAAGTTCTTGTCATCAGAGATGTCAAGCCTATTTGGGGCAGATGTTCACAGATAAAGGGATGACTGTAAAATGGGAAGTCTTTAGCAATGAGGTAACGAGAATCCAGATAAATTATATTCCACTTTGGGTGAAAGGAAAGTTTGGTATGGCTAGGGAATGCTGGATGACCAGAGAAATTGAGGGTTTCGTTAAAAAAAAGAAGGAAGCATATGTAAGGTAAAGACAGATTAGAACGAGTGAATTTTCAGAAGATTATAAAGTCAGTAGGAGTATACTGAAGAGGGATATCAGGACGGCAAAAAGGAAACATGAAATCGCATTGGCAAATAGAAATAAGGAAAATCGAAAGTGTTTTTTTACAAATATGCTAAGGACAAAAGGGTAACTAGGGAGAAAATAGGGTCCCTCAAAGATCAGCACGGCGGTCTCTGTGTTGAACCATAAAAAATGGTGGAGATACTAAACGAGTATTCTGCATCAGTGTTTGCTGTGGAAAAGGATATGCAAGGTGTAGCCGGTAGCGAAATAGATGGTGACACCGTACAAAATGTCCATACTACAGAGGAAGAAGTGTTGGATGTCTTGAAAAATATAAATTTGGATCAATCCCCAGGACCTGATCAGGTGTACCCAGAACTCTGTGGTAAGTTAGAGAAGTGATTGCTGGGCGTTTGCTGAAATGTTTGCATCATCGATAGTCACAGGTGACGTGCTAGAAGACTGGAGGTTGGCTAACGTGGTGCCACTGTTTAAGAAGGGCTGGAAGTACAAGCCAGATAACTATAGACCAGTGAGCCTGATGCCGGTGGTGGAAAAGTTATTGGAAGTAATCCTAAGGGACAGGATCTCCATGTATTTGGGAAGGCAAGGACTGATTAAAGGTAGTTAACGTGTCTTTGTGTATGGGAAATCATGTCTCACAAACTTGGTTGAGTTGTTTTGTCGAAGTCAAAAAGAGGAATGATGAGGGCAGAACGATAAAATTGATCTATTTGGATTTCAGTAAGGCGTTCGATCAGGTTCCCCACGGGGGACTGGTTAGCAAGGTTAGATCTCATGGACTACAGGGAGAACAAGCTATTTGGATACAAAACTGGCTTAAAGGAAGAAGGCAGATGATGGTGGTGGAGGGTAGTTTGTCGGGACTGCAGGCCTGTGACCAGCGGAGTGCCACAAGAATCGGTGCTTGGGCCTCTACTCTTTGGTCATTTACATAAATGATTTGGATGCGAATGTAAGAGGTACAGTTAGTAAATTTGCAGATGATACCAAAATTGGAGGTGTCGTGAACAACGAAGATGGTTACCTCAGATTACAACAGGATTGGTTTAGATTAGATTAGATTACTTACAGTGTGGAAACAGGCCCTTAGGCCCAACAAGTCCATACCAAACCGCCGAAGCACAACCCACCCAGATCCATTCCCCTACACCTAACACTACGGGCAATTCAGCATGGCCAAGTCAGATCTTACCAGATGTGCCAATGGGCTGAGAAGGGGCAGATGGAGTTTAATTCAGATAAATGCGAATAGCTGCATTTTGGAAAGCAAATCTTAGCAGGACTTATACACTTAATGGTCAGCTCCTGGAGAGTTTTGCTGAACAAAGAGACTTTGGAGTGCAGGTTTATAGCTCGTGGAAAGTGGAGTCGTAGGTAGATAGGATAGTGAAGAAGGCGTTTGGTATGCTTTCGTTTATTGGTCAGAGTATTGAATACAGTAGTTAGGATGTCATGTTGAGGCTGTACAGGACATTGGTTAGGCAACTGTTGCAATATTGCGTGCAATTCTAGTCTCCTTTCTATCAGAAAGACGTTGTGAAACTTGACAGGGATCAGAAAAGTACTTGCCAGGGTTTGAGAATTTGAGCTATAGGGAGAAGCTGAACACACTGGGGCTATTTTCCCTGGAGCGTTGGAGGCTGAGGGGTGAGATTATAGAAGTTCACAAAATTGCGAGGGGCATGGATAGGAAAAATAAGCAAATTATTTTCCCTGGGGCGTTGGGTATTCCACAACTAGAATGCATAGGTTTGGGGTGAGAGGGGAAAGATATAAAAGAGACCTCAGGAGCAACTTTTTCACACAGAATGTGGTACGTGTATGGAATGAGCTGCCGGATGAAGTGCTGGAGGCTGGTAGAATTGCAACATTTAAGAAGCATTTGAATGGGTATATGAATAGGTAGAGCTTTCAGAGATATGGTCTGGTGCTGGCAGGTTGGTCTAGATTGTGATCGCTGGTCTGCATGGACGGGTTGAACAGATGGGTGTGTTTCCATGCTGTACGTCTCTATGACTCTATCACTTTATGCTCCTATGCATAAAACATTCCTGTGGGATTTTGGCCAAAATTCATCGTTCTTAGGCACATGTCTTTAGCTCATACCCCTTACAACATAGTGTGATACAAAAATCATTCGCACAGACTTGAAATTCATGCAGCAACCTCTGCCATTTGTGCCAGAGTGTTCCAAACATTTTTCACCCCTTGCCCATAGCAGCTCTTCCGAACATCTCGCCTGAACAGTCTCCTCACAAATCTCAGATCATTCCCTCAGTTCTAGAGCCCGAAATGTGTGGATATGCCATCTCTTTAAATACTCTATTTGATTGATGATTTTGACCAGATGATACAACAGCTTTCGAAATTTTCCACAAAGCAGGGCATATTTTCTGTAATCTTCTGAATAACATCAGTCTTGATGTTCAAGAAATATTGTCGTTAAGTTATGCTGAATTCCTATCCAAATCTCTGGATGCTTATAGGTTTAAAGAATAATTCTGGAGACAAGGGTGTGCGCCAACTATTAGAATTAATGATTTGAACAGTTCGTTGTGTGTTGTTGACATACACAGGGGAGAAAATCGTACTTTGTCCAAGTTCAATATATGCTTGCCAAGGTGTGCTGATCACATCTGACCACAGTACTCCAAATGGGAATTAATCCCAGTTATGTTTGTGCAACAAAAGAAGGCTTCCAATCTGATGATACAAACACAGTCAAATAGTTAAAACATGTTGGATATTTCAGAAAAGTGATCATCAGCATTTGAAATCTGAGTGTCAAATGACGATGATTCTATTTCATGGACATTAGCTTCAGTTTTGGTAGCAGGGGAGATCTGTACTGATCGGACAGTTTCCATCTGAACCGATCTGGAACCCGTTTTCACACGGAAGTATAAATAGAGTGTTCACGCGTACTTTAAAACAGGAACATGGGGAGGGGCGAGGAAAAGGGAGAATGACAGGAAGTATGACAGTAAAAAAAGGATAAGCAGCCGGTTCGCATGCATGCATGAGGTTCAAGTACAATTCAGAGTATGAAAGAAGTGAAAAGGGATGGATAACTCAGGAAATATTATGAAATATGTTGGAAATCATGAGGTATGAATACTAACATTAGGCACTTTACCTGAATTCGTGATAAGATCAATGAGTTAACAGTACAACTCATCGCAAATGAAAATAATTTAGTAGCCATTACGTAGGCGTGGTTTCAGGATGGTCACGATGGACAGTTGCATCTCCAGGCGTTCAGAGTATTCGGAAGGACACACAGGAAGGTCAGGGATGTGGTGTAGCTCTGAGATTCAAGAGCGATCATAATAAGTTGGAATGCATTTGGGTGAAAAGAAAAAAAATCAAAGACAGAAAATTCAGTTTTGCGCATAATCAAAAGGACACCAAATAATTAACATCACATTGGGATGGCAATAAATAAATAAATAATACCTGTTAAAAGTACATGGCAATTGTTGGGGAGGATTTTAATCTCATATTTAATGTTCGAACCAGCGCTGTCCGGCCAGCCTTGTGGAGGGGTTTGTTGAGTGCATCCATAATAATACCCTTGAACAGAATGGAATTGAACCGAAGACGGAGCAAACTATTTTTGGTCATGCACGGTGCAATGAGACAGGAATAATTAATGACATAGAAGCAGAAATACTCTTGGAAGGAGCAATCACAGTATGGTTGATTTCAGAATACAGATGGAGATGTGAAGATAAAAGCCAAAAGCAGAGTTCAGTGCAAAAACATGAGAAACTACAATATACTGAGGAGGAACTTCTCTAAAGTACTTTGGAAACAAATATTTTATGGTGGGACAGTTGACTTTCAGTGGCCGACGTTCAAATCAATTTTTCAAAGATTTTAGTGAGAGTACATTCAGTGAAAATGAAGGGCTATAAGAAAATGGGTAATCTTTCCATGAGGAAATAAGCGAGTCTATCCAATTAGAAAAGAGGGCATACAAATTAGTAAAGAATAGCAGGAAACTAGAAGATTTGGAAAACATTTAAAGGTCAACAGAAAGCTGCAAGCATCGTTATAAAGAAATGGATGATAGAACACGAGAGAAAAATGACGAGCACCATATATAAATGCGGAATGCAACATTTTCTATAAAACATAAAACGAAAAAAAGTGGCTAAATAAACGTTTCTGCTTTGGAGGATAAGAGGGGGCATTTACTTATGGGATATGATTAACTGGTTGAGGCATTCAAAAGGTATTTTGCATCACTTCTCACGTTGGACAACATTAATAACATGCCACTAATTGACAAAGTGATTAGGGTAGATGGGATATGGAAACAATCATTATTATGGAAGAGGTAGTGTTAGTTAAGCTAATGGAACTCATTTAGAAAAGTCTCGTGACCCTGATGGAATACATCCCAATGTAGTAAACTCCATGACCGGAGAACCGGCAAGTGGCACTTGCATATTTTTCCAACATTCGCTGGAATCTGGAGCAGAGCTCGTAGATTGGAAAACAGCAAGGGTGACACCACCCTTTAAAAAGGAAATCAGGCAAAACATGCATGAGTCAATCGGATGGTTAGCTTAATCTCTGTCATGGGAAGATGTTTCCGTCTATTAGACTGGACGAAATGGCAGGTCTCTAGATCGAAATTCTCCTGTTGGGAGGATGCAGGATGGGTTCATGAAAGACAGGTCATACTGAAAAAATCTTTTGGAATTTTATGAAGGCATGCTGAGCAAGGGGTCACAACGTGGACCCATTGGGTGCAGTGTACCTAAATTTCCAAAAGACGAGAGCAAGATGGCACAGAGGAGGTTGTTGCATAACCTGAAGGTGCATGGCGTTACGGGTTAAATATGAGAATGGATGTAGAATTGATTGACGAGCAGGAAGCAAAGAGTGGTGATAAACGACTGACATTCTGGTTGGCTACAAGTAACTTGTGGTGTGCCTCATTCAACAGTTTTGGGACCACAATTATTTAAAATTTATGTAGATTATTTGGAATCGGGGACGACTTTGTGCGTTTAATGTTTGTGGATGGAACTGAAATGAGTGGCAGATCGAAGTGCACAGAAGACTTTGAAATCTTGCAGAGGAACATAGATAATTTAAGTGACTGAACAAAGGTCTGGCAGATGGAATACAATGTGAACAAACGTGAAGCCCTGCACTTTGGTAAAGAAAGGTGGTTGTTTAAATGGTAATAAGCTGCAGCCCACTGTTACGCAGAGGGCACTGGGTGGACTTGTGCACGAATTAAAGAGCGGTTAGTCTGCAGGCACAAGAGCAAATGAGGAACATAAATGGAATTGTCCTTCATTGCTGAAGGGATTTTTTTTTAAAAAAGCAGTGACGTTATGTTGCAGCTGTAAAATGTGTTGATCAGGCCACAACTGGAATATTACGTGCAGTTTCAGATTCCATACTTGAGAAAAAATGCACTACCACCAGAGGGGCTGCAGAGAGGGTTCAGTAGGTTAATTGTGCAGTTGAGAGATTCGGCTTATGTGGACACACTGAGTACACTGGCATTATATTCATTCGGATTTTGACGACTGAGTGGTTATCTTACACAAACAAACAAAATTATGAAGGGAACAGATAAATAGAAGCAGACAGGAGTTTCCATAGGCAGGTGAAACTAGGATAGGAGGGCGTAGCCTTAAAATCATGGGGAGAACACTAAGGACTGAATTGGAAAGGAAATCCTTCACACAGAGCGTTCTATATGTGTGGAAATACTTGCGGAATCAAGTAGTAAATGTTACTTTGTAAACGTTTTAAAGGTAAGACAGTTTTTGTAAAACAAAAACAAGGAAGGAATTAAGGATTGTGATCAAAGGGGTAAGTCGAGCTGAGTTCACGAAAAGATCAGCAACTGTCCTATTGAACGGTGGAGCACTCTCAAAGCGGCAGATGGCCTACTCCTGCTTCGAGTTCTTATGTCATTAGATTAGATTCCCTACAGCGAGGAAAAAGGCCCATTCGGCCCAACCATTCCACATTTAACCTCCAAAGAGTAACCCACTCAGACCCATTTGCCTCTGACTAATGCACCTAACACTGTGTAATTTAGTATTGCCAACTTCCCTGATCTGCACTTGTTTGTGCAGGAAACCGACGTGGACACGAGAAGAATTCGGAAACTCCACACAGACAGTCCCCATAGGTTGGAAAAGAACAGGTGTCCCTGCTGCTGTGAGGCAGGAGTGCTAACCACTGACACAGGGTGCCATGTTTACATGGCTCAATATTACGAAAGCAAAGACAAGGAGGTGGAATTTCTTTCATGATTAAGGATGAAATGAACAGAGCAGTACTAAAAGAAACTGGCAAGAATGATCATAATATTGAATTATTCCAAGTGGAATTAAAAATACAAGGGAGGAAGGTTAAGCAACGTCATATACAATATTGGAGTGGTGGATGCCATCATCCATTGGAGCCTGTTCCGACATTGATCACGATTATGACTGATGGTACAACTCAATAAGTTAATCCTGCTTTTTCCCTATAACTTTTCATAACACCTGCCTCAAGTGCTGCAACTAGCCGCTTCTTGAACACATTTACTGATTCCTGTGGTAATGATTTAAACAGATTCACCAGTGTTTAGGTGAAGAATTGTATTCTCATCTACGTCCTAACTGGTCCACCAGAATCCTCAGAAAGTGACCCCTGCTTCTGGACGTACCAACCGTCAGAATCATAATGTCTGCATCTACATTGTCTCGTCTTCATAGAAGTTTCAGAGTCGATATGAGATCCCCGCTCATTCATCTGAACTCCATGTAAAACAAACATAACTGAGTAAATCTTCGCTTATACAGCAGTCCCGCCATCCACGGAATCACCCCGCTAAACCTTCACTGCATTCCCACGAGAGCACGAGCATTCTTCCTCAGAAAAGCAGACGACATCTAGATGTGACCGCACTGAAGCCTTGTGTAACTGCCATAACACATCCCTGTTCCTGCACTCGCAGTGAAAGCCAACATGGTATTTACCTACTTTACCGCCTGCTGCACCAGAAGAACTGCAGTACATACAGATTAGGTTGGTGAAATTATAACAATTCGGGAGAAAATATTCAGTGAACTGTTGTGTGTAAATATGGATAACTCCACACGAACTGATGGCTTGCATTGTAGGTAAATGAAGGAAGAGGCAGAGGGGATGGTAAATGCATTAGCTGTGACTTTCCAAAATACGCTGGATGGAGGACAGTTATCAGTAGAATGGAAACAGAATATTATGGCACCCTTCTTCAAAAGTGAATTTTCGCAAAAAGTGGGTTCCTGTAGATCAAGTAATTTCACCTCACTGGTAGCGAAGTCGATAGAGTTAATCAGAAAGGTGGAAATAACTGAATGCATAAATAAACTAAGTGTCTGCACACTTTCATGAAGGACAAATTTGCTTGACAAATTTGTAGAGGTTTTTGATGTTGTAACCTGCAAGGTGGATGATGGAAAATCCAATGTGACACAACGTTCCTAGACTTCCAGATTGCTGTTGACAAAGTGTAGCATAGTGCACTGATCGAGAAGATTAGGTCTCAGGGTTCAAGGGCGGCGAATTGCTTGGGAGAGGGTATTAACTGTCTGATGAAAATCACAGAATCGAGTTAAATGCTGCCTTTTCTGCTTGGCACATCGTAATTACTGGGGTGCTGTAGGACTTTCTTGACGAACTTCAACACTTTACTATCTATACAAAATGCCCTGCAAACGAATTACTGACACTTAGCGCGAAAAGAGGAAATTATTAAAAGTAAAGACGTGTTTTGTACACTTGTGTAAAGCTTTGGTTTGACCACAATTGGAATATTGTGTCGATTATTGGTATCCACACTGGAGGAAGGGAGTGTTGGCACTGGACGTCCATCAGAGAAGTTTCCTCGGGTTTGTTTTTCCGGTGAAGAATTGGCTATCATACGATTTGTATTTAAAAGCCTTGGTTTTTTCTATTGCCTTTAGTCCCGATGAATGAGAGCGGATCCTATTGGGGTATAACAAACTGTAAAGGGCATTTCATACCTGGGAATGTTGATCAAATGTTCCTCCTTATCGAACAGTCTCAAAAAAGACGTCACAGAGAGAGAGAGAGAGAGAAAATGAGATAAGGTAAACACAAAACTGCGATGAAGAGAAGCTACTTATATCAGGGAGTTGTAAATCTGTGGAACACACAGGAACAGTTCAGTGGTGGTCGAATGCATGACCAGTTTCGCGAAAGAAATAGGTGTGCTTCTGATAAAAATTCTGAAAAAATGTGGTAGGTAAAAGACAGGATACTGGAGTTGAGACCACGATCAGTTCAGTCATCACCATGTTCATTGGCGGAACGGGTACTGAAGAATTGAGTTGCCTACTCGCCTTTCGAAATAATCTGTTCCTGTTTTCGTATCGCAGCCAGGCCAGCGAGCAGTTATTAAATTGATTTCCTTTTAATTTCTCTCACTTTCCAATTGATGAGGTTGAAGCAGAACTAAATTATTGAGTTTCACAGTTATTACGGACCAGGTCCCGCCAATTCAAAACAATTTTAAGAAGTAGCGCAGACCATAAATTCAGTTATTTGTCTAAGAGTAATGTGTCATGGATATTCGCAGAGAGAATTAGATGGTCCAGCTGCCAAGTTTTAAACCGCCGAAACTAATTTGAAAATTATGCAATGGAAAGACCAGTAAATACAATACCATTTAACTTATCCGATCCAACCACCCGACAGACAATCGCGACCAAATGACACTGTTCAGAAAATACTTGCAACAGTTCAAAGAAACACATCACTTAGCACAAAGAGTAAAACTGAAACAAATTAGGGCATACAGGTTAGAAGTGTGTGAGAAAGAGTAACCGGATGGACTTGCCACAGAAGCCTTTCCTTACACACACTCCTGCTGAACTGAGGTACATTCTCTAATCTAAACTAACATTAGCTTCACAGCGAGCTGGCCACTCCACTTTTATTATAGCGTGTTTTTTTCTAAAGATGTGAGTGCCTCAGGCCGGAGGCATTAGCTGTTAGGGTAAAAACAGGCCCCCAAAAACTTTAAACTCGGAATCTGGTCAATTATACTCTCTCTGGGAATAAAAAGACACTCAAGCGCTCAGTAATCTTGTAAAAAAAAGGCCAACATTGTGACACTGTAGCTTATAACAGCATGGGTCATGGTCTGAATAAATCTTAATGTAGAGATTTGACATTCCTGAAAGAGGTAAATGCCTCTGAAAGCTCGAAGAGTTTCTGGGATTGCATTGTCTTCTAATACGTCTTGTCAAAATTAGTTTACTTATCCTCTTCAGAACAACTGACTTTGGGAAGCCTCTGTGCACAAAACCACGATAAATGTAGTTTCAATCAGCACAGAAGCAATTCACAGGAACTCTGAGAAGCACTGACAATGTGCACTGAAAGGTGACAATTGTTTGCAACAAAAACTCCCAGCTCGGCGAAACAGCACCAGAACACGAGCAAGCGAGCTACAAATCTTCTAACCAACTTTCAGGGATCAAGTGTTTTGAATGCCGGCTTGGGTCTGTTGCTGTAAATCTGCAACTGTGTAATTGGCCTAACCGTTCTTTGTGATACCGTTATAGGTGATTTTCCACTGCTCCTTCCTAGTGTTCTGTGGTGTGGTGTGTGGTGGCTCGTTTTAAAACAATGTTCTCATGCAGCTTTGTTTGTAGGAGATTGTGGTCGATTTCTTTAAAATTCATTATTTGGTCCGTATGTGTTGTTTTCATATTCATGCTTCTTTGAAGTTCCCCATTGGCGTTCTCTCTATGCTAAATCTAAGTATGGCAGTTTGTTGTTTGTTTCTTCCTGTCGAGTGAACTTTATGCCAGTTTGGGTGTCATTGGTGGTCGTGAAGGTTTCCTCGAAATCGTTTCGTTTAGTGATTCATGCCGTTAGTGGACCCAAATTTCGGTTGTCTTCTTGGCAGAGCTGTCGTTCGGTCTCTGCATTTCTGCCTCTGGTACGAACCCTGATCTCCGAGAACCCATCCGGTGTTCTGTCACTTTGTGTGTCGGTGTTTTTGTTGAATATGAAGTGGGAGGTAAGGCATGGGTCTAGTAGCTCGATGATATTGATCTTGCTGATGAGGTTGGTGGGTGTTTGTTGTATGTGCCTTCGGTTTTTATATTAGGTGTAGCTAGGGTTAACTTGGCCAGGTTGATGTTGATGGTTGTGAAAATGGTTTGTGACGTCAAATGAGACCATTATATCATCCTCTTTCTTTCTTGGTGTCTTTGATGGTCTTCAGAAACTCTTGGCGTGAATTGGATGCCCTGGTGAGAGTATTTTACTTAAGTGTTTTAACCTTTGCTGTAACTCTTTGGCCAATCTCTACCTTGGTGTTCCAGGTAACGAAATTATGGGTCTGAGGGGGGCTCCTGCTTTGTGCATATTAGGCAATCCGTAGAAATGTGTTGTGTAGGATCCGTTCCTGCTTGCATTTTTTGCAATTTTGTCTTATTTATTCCGACAGCTTTCTGACTACTTTTGAGTAGAGCTGTGATTCAGGTTCTCTTGTTGTGGATTGGGGTCTATAGCTACTTGTTGGTAAGTGTTGGTATCTGCAGGTAGTGCGTTTGCTTTTTCTGTGTAGTCTCTTTAATGCAAAATGACTGTCAAGTATCCATTGTCTGCAGGTAGGTCCACAATGTTTTTATCTTTCCTGAGTCTTTCTCGTGCTTTCCTTCCTTGTGCGTTGATGTGTTTCCTTGCTTTTGCTACTTACTATTTGTATGACTGTGTTTCTGAAGGTTTGCTACGTGTCATGTGTAAGTGGGTCGTCATTCAATGTTGCTTCTAATGCTGCTAAGAAATTTTCCTGTCCGCATGCTGGAAGTAGAAAAGTTGATTCTTTGACTAAGACAGATTTATCAGCATCTTTGAAGGGTCTTTCTGGTGAGTTATTTATATATGCTTCTGTGTTGTCTGTGTTGTTATTTTGTGCACCTTTGTTGAGTTTGCTTTTCTGTATTTGTCGCTGTCTATTGTCTGAGGCTTGCTCTACTATGTCT